>NW_020451227.1:0-8893 GCF_003343035.1 Apteryx rowi | reverse complement strand
TGGAGGAGGTGCGCGCGCCTGCGCGCGGCGAGCACCAAGCTGCTTGCCCCTCCCCCCACCCCGCACGTGGGGCGAGCGAGCACGCGCGGGCCGCGCGGGCGGCGGGGGGCGCGGGGGGAGGGGCCCGGCCGTTGGAGCAAAGGCGGGAAGCGGCGCCCCGCGGAGTGCGGAGAGGGGAAAAACAAGCAGGAAAGAAAGGCTTTGCTCAGGAGCCGTTTGGGAAAGTTTGTGTGGAGGTGGTGGCTGCCCTGTGCTCGAGCTGGGTGCCAGGATTTAGCAGGTGCTTTTAGAGGTTGCTAAGCAAGTGGGGTTTTTGAAGTCTCCTTTTCTTGGCTAAATGACTTGGTTCAGTAATTAAGAATAATGGTATA
Organism: Apteryx rowi; assembly: GCF_003343035.1. Taxonomy (NCBI): domain Eukaryota; kingdom Metazoa; phylum Chordata; class Aves; order Apterygiformes; family Apterygidae; genus Apteryx; species Apteryx rowi. Next base: position 8,522 of record NW_020451227.1, on the reverse strand, counting down.
ATGCTTTAACTTTTGCAAGGCCTGTTAAAATTATTTTGCTGCTGCTAGTAGCAGCCCTCAAAATAGATGTCTGAAAAGTGGCAGAAGTGTGTCATCTTGGTGCTAAATCAGAGGTGGAACCAGTAACTGGGGTCAACTAAAACTAAATATTTCAAAAAGTTCTTAAGTGATTGGACTAAAAGAGCGTGACAAAGATCACCTGAATCAAAGGAGACAGCATAAATAAAATAGAGAAATACTTCATCTACAGTTGGCCTAGTTTGTTAATGACAGACAAGGAAGTAAGCTGTTAAAAACCATATTATGTGAAGAGTGTGGAGAACAGTTGGGTTGGCTGATACAGTAAAATGCATTTTGCCTGTCTTCATATTTCTTTGTGCTGAAAACAAAATCATTAGATGTGGAATAAGAGTTTGAGATGCTATGAAGTGCTGTAGCAGATGGAGGTCTGAGAAAATACCACAYGGATGATTTTGGAGGGAATGGGTTAGAAAGCTTTGTGCTCATAGGGAAACTTTTTCTGATTGCAGTGATTCCAAGTAAAAATCATTTCAGCAAGTTCAATATGCTGAGCTTGTATAAAACAAAAGTAGCTATTTAAATTCTGACACTGGAGATCTCTTTCTGACCTCAAGTCATGCTTTGTTGACAGTCAAAACAGGAAGGGGAGCCGGTAAATTACTTGTATTGTGAGGGCTGTTGGAGTCCAAAGAATTGTCCAGGACAGCTTGTCCAGTGATTTAGTGGATCTGTGCCAAATTTGTGCAACGAGTGACTGGAATCCAACTGTATTTAATGCGTAGTATATTACTACATTGTTGGACTCTGCTGTGAGGCCCCTGAGCACACTCCCCATCCCCTAGGAGTGCTCCAGGCCTGCTCCCTGACAGAGAAAGCTGCTTGGGAAACCCTGCTGGTCTTGGAGCACCTGGGGAAGAGCCCGGAGGAGGCTCCAGCGGCGCCTGTCCTGAGCAGCTCTGCTCAGAGCCAGCCTGGGGGCTCCCTCCCCTTCTGCGTGGGAGCTGCTTTTAAACCAAGGACCTGGTGCATAGCTCGCACCTGAGCTGTTGTCGTGATGCTGTGGCCATGCCTGTGCCTGGCCGTGTACTCCAACCCTGACCCGCTGACTCAACCTACTGGCATGACCTCAGACCTGCCTCATCAGCAGGGAGCTTGCTGGGCCATCGCTGCGCTGTGTCTGGCTCCTGTTGCTTTCTGTGTTCTCCTGTTTTGACCTTGGACCTGCATCCTCACCGTGGACTTGTCTGGTGGACYGGACTGTTGACCGAACCAGGTTACCATTGCAGGGCCTGCCCTGCTCGTCTTGCTGCGTTACAGTGGGACTGCACCCTTGCTGGTGAGGCCACTGCCCTGCTTGCCTTGTCGTGCTGCGTTCCCACCCCCCCGACCTTGCAGGCTATATGAAAAGATTCCAGGAAAGCGAAAGAATGTTAACAAACCCCAAATTTGTTGAATAAAAATCAATATTATGATGGAGAGAACAAAGCCCATAAAACAAGTAGATTCTGTTATTCAGCATCTAAGAGGAAGGAAAGAATAAACTGCAGCCCATGTATGCATCAGAGGAATTTCTGCCCTATCAGGTTAGACCAGCAGTTGCTAAAATAGACACAAGTTATCACAAGCAAAATTTCTCAGCAGTTTCTTTATGCACTGATCTTGTATTTTCTCAGGCTGCTGATCAGTTAATGCGCCACAGCAACAGTGTTGCCACAAAAAGAAATGAAATTGTTTAAATAAATTTTAATATTAAGTAGTTTTATTATATTGACAACGTGCCTCAACGGAGAGGAATTTTCTGATTGCCTGTTTTTTAAAGAGCCTTAGAATGTGTCAACTAATAGAAGCACACAAGATATTAGAAAAAAATTATTCTATTGATACAGGCTTGGGGCTTCGTTCTGCTATCACACCTGAAAACATGAATAACTCGAATAACTGGACCTAACTTCTATTGTAAAATTTATGTGAGAAAGAGTCAGACTGTATGGTCATCAAATGCTATCTGTCATATTTTCATGCTTCAATACCAAAATAGTTTTTATTGTTATGTTTCTATTACCATAGCATAGGGAGTATGAGCTGTGAGAGAAGGATGAATCCCAGTCTGATACATACAACATCAAAGCTGACAATCACAGAATCTTTATTATGACCTGTTATGTGTGCCAGAAAAAGCTTAGCTTGTCTCTTGTTTCTCAAGTAATACTTTACTTTAGTTACTTAGGAAGTACAGATGAAAGCATGGATACTTCTGAATGTGCAACATCTTATCAGTGAAGTGATGAGGAGTTTGAGTGCTTAGTCACTGTGATGATGTAATTGGCATGGGAAGATGGACGTGATGAATTTATATGCTGTTTCTGTAGTTTGATGACACTGCTACTGTTATTTTGAATGAAATGTGTGCTGTTGGTGATCCCTTGTTATTGTTTCTTTTATTACCTGTAACAGAAACACAAGGCTGGTGTCATAAGGACATTTACTTGAAATGTAGTAGGTTGGGTTGCAAGCAGCTCGGCATCCATTGGCACTCTAAAAACTTTTTGTTAAAGAACTGAGAGGGAAAAAAATTAAGAAGAACACTTTAGGAAATGAATATTTCAATATTTTGCTTTCAGGGGATTTTTATATGATGTGAAAAGATGGAAGTGATTTTTAAAATGGTGATCATTTCCCTAAGATATCTCTGAAATAGTTTAATTCGGTCTGGATTCACTAAACATTTTTCATTTAAATTCAGTAGTCAGATTGTCTGAAGATCCACTTCTCATTCATGACGATGTAATGTCTCTCCTGCAAGAAAAGCAACTGTTTACTTTGACAAGATAGGAAGAAAAATAGATGAGTGCTTTCCCTTGTAAGCCCATGCATTTGTGTAAAAGTATTCCAGAGGAGACAGGAATTATATAATATTACAGATATTAAGATTATTTAGTTTACTCTTTTATATGATGGTAGTAATATTTCTCTGCCTCTTCCCTACTACTATATATATCATAGTGATGCATCTGTCCTCCCTTCTTTACAAATACGGCAGGGGAGAGAAGAGTATTCAAGCAGGATGATAGTACATATAAACATGATTCACTATTATAAATTTAGGCTAAGAAATGGAAAAAGGAGCCAAGTTATTATGACAAGAAAGTTCTGAAAATATCATCCTATAGCACCAATGAAGAAAAAAAATTTCTTTCTTTTAAGATAGAGTTTGATTTAGTTATGAAAGGAATTGTATGCTCTAATCCCTGAGCTAACTGCTGAGTGAACTTGGTATCCCAGGAAGCCTCTTCCAATCCTATATTCCTAACTGGGCAACTCAAGCAAGTAACACGCACTACTTAGGAATCAAGTCAACGTCAGTGATGGTGCTGATTTTCAAGGAAATTAGTTCATATATTTATTGATAAGTATCTGGGGAATTTGGTAAGATGTTATCAAGGAAGTTAATGTAGGAACATTACAGGGTTTTTATTTGTCTCATTTTATCCCTTTCCCTCTTTTTAAATATTGTACCTCATTCTAAAGACTCAGGAGAGCTATTCCAAACTTACAAACTGCTACTGACAGCTCAGTTGTATAGAAATCTCATAAAAATCCACAAGTCCTTTTGCTATTTACTGCACTGCAAACATTGTGCAAATTTTGATAAATTATCTGAAATGTTTGTTACTTTAGTAAGTGAACTAAGAATGTTGACTTTTCCTGCTTCATGGTTTGTAGCACACATAATGATAGATGTTATGTATTCTGATAATTCTTTCAGCTTGTGAGCAAGATTGCACCTTGTTTTGATGGTGTCCATCAGCCTTTCTGAAGTTCATTGGAATTTTTGGCAGTGAAATAGGGAGAACGAGGATTCTGGCTCCTAGYAGAGGTATGAGAAAAGCCAATTTGTGTTTAAGAATATTTAACAATACAATAAATTGCAAACATTACACTGTTAGCATTACTATGTTTACCTTCAACGGAAAAAGAAACTGAGGATATAGAATCATAAAAGGTCAGTCTGACACTTCCCTCCATCTTCAGCCGCGCTTCCCTGCCTCCACCCTTGCTTCGGCATAGCTGCTTGTGGGACTGTGCGGTGAGCCAGTTTAGGCAGCTGATCCAGGTTTCTCTGTAGTGTACCAGTGCTTATATGAACCTGGCAGCCCAAACTCAGCTTAACTGAAATTGGCACTGGAGGGGTTCTGGGCCTTGTCCTTCAAATTCTGTGAGAAATACACATACCTGGATCACACAGAACAGTTTTGATGCTATTGATTAATACACTTTGTAATTTGTCACTCATGTTCTGTGGAGCAATTCATTCAATCTGAGTGCCTCCCAGCACTCTGCCGCCTCAGTAATTTATTTGTTGTTGCTGTGTTACAAAGGTTGATGATCAAGTAACCCAGTAGTCAAAGTATAATTTCCTTACTGATGATCCTTTTCATGTTCAGTAATAAATACAGTTAATGTTTATGAATCAACAATTCATCACTGTGTTCCTGAGAAGGTTTCATTGATCGGTTTGTAAGAGCGGTGATAATGGTTTTACAGCATAATAGTGAATGTGAGCATTATTTTCAACTTCTGGTCTTACCACAAATTACAGATATTTCTATTGATATGGAATGTGCTTTTGACAAGTCTTCTTTAAAATGGATGGATTCCTACCATATGATTACACCTGAAATTACTTTCATTCATACCCATAAGAGTAGCTGTGCTTAATAGGGGAAGAGGTCTGCACCTTATGTCTCAGGTGCAGGTCTATGACATCTTAAATCAACTTTACTCAGGGCTGCTGCAGTCCCACCATTTGCTATGTCCTTGTACTGGTCTTCATGAGATAGGTGGTGAGGTAGGAGCTGATCTGGCTGACAATTAGCAATTGTAGTTCAGTGATATATCTTAGGTCAATCTATGCATTCTTATGCATGTGAACTTCCCTTGTGCCAGCTCAGGTGCTCTAAACTATTTCTAGCATAAAACTGTTTTCTTTTTTTGGTAGGTTAATTTTCATCTGTTTTTTCAAAGTTTAGTCAGTTCTGAGAGTGGGGCAGACAAGTGTAAGAGAAAAGGAAGTACTCAGCTGGGGCAGGGGTATGCAGATTTTTTGAGCAAAGGGTTTGTAGGTAATTATTTTATCCCCAAAGAGCAGCCTTGAGAAGTAACCAAGAGAAGTTAAATTTAATTTCATTTGAGTGTATTTCCTGACAAAGTTCTGCTTTGTGCATGTATGAATGTTTTGACTTCTGCACTTTAGGATACTCTATCATTGTGGGTTTTTTGTTTTTTAATAAAAGGGAAATGTTGATACAAACTTGGTCAAGGGAAACAAAATATAATACCTGGACACAATTTTAATTAAGTACTAAGTAGTATTTAAGAATCTTTCAAAGTTCCCATCTTTTCCACATAAAGGATCTTTAAAAATATACAAAATAACACACGTTACTCAACAATGTAAACAGTTACAAAACAAGCAGTCACTACTGATGCCAGAAAATATTTGAAGTTGCCATTATGCTGTCAGCAGACAATATTGATTAGCAAGCACTTGACCAGAACAGTATGCTCAAATGAACAAACTCCAGCTCCAACAGGCTGCTGTTAAAAGCATACTGAGAATCTTGGGTCATCCTTCTGAAAACTGCTATCAACCTTGAAGTCCTCTTTTCAAGGTATTGGCAGTACATTTGTGTCAGATGTTTTTACAGATGTGAGAGGTACAGGTTAGCATTGATTCTGCCTTCGGGGCTAAGTTGTGCTGAGTTGCCATGCTTCACTGTGGGCTAAGAATCTACATGTACTCAGTTCTGTGTCTAAACTGATGCTTGGTAACGTGCTAAGCCATGATAACATGACTGGGAGTTTGAACTTGAATAATTTACTGGATTCAACTGTAAATTATTGTAATCTGAAGAAATTTGTAGTGCTTTAAAAGAAGCACTCTTGAATGTCCTTGGAACTGAACAGTACCAGGACAATTGCAGCTCTAATGTTGGCCACAAGAGAGCAGCTGAAACCTTGCCAGCTGTCCAGGGTAGTCCAGAGCTAGTCAAAGTTAGAATGGAGTCTGGGATACACAACAGGTGGAAGAGGTCTCTAGAAAAGGCTAGAAGGGAGAGAGCATGGTCAGAAGGTGTTTGCATTTATGTTTGTCTTTTCTGGAATATTTTCCATTCAAATCATGGGCGGTTTTGTATTCAGACCTTGTTACTTCAGAATCCATGAGATTAAATTCTTAGATGCAATGATCTCTATGTTAATTTCTCTGTTGAATCTATATTTTAATAATTTATTAATTCATTCCAGGGTAGTCCAAGAAAATTCAAATTGCTGAAATCAATCCATTTTGCCCTATGGTAATCATCTGTTAATCTGATTGAGAAATTGGGATTTGAAGGGAGTTAGGTTAGTTTACACAACCCAGCGATCTGGATCTATGTAAAGTTGTGTTGTGTTTCCTTAGACTAAGTATCTGGATTAACAATTGCATAAGAAGCAGTGCAAACCCTCTAGTCACTCTGCTTTAAAATTCTACTACTGAAAAACAAAACAGAAACTCCAAGCACTCTTATGAGCTTGTGGTACAGTCGCTTTTTTCAATATTTATTCTTGATATATTTTTAAAGCAGTCAGAGAATTTCTCCTTTGCACAAAACTTCTGCATAGGTCAGATGTATACAATTCTTAATTTTCTAATTAAAGGCAAAATTTTGATACTTTTACATGGAAGATTTTCAGACTGTTGTGAAAATAGCTGAGAATTTGCATAGCATTGATCCTATTAATACTTTCTACATTCCGATTGAGTTGCTTAAAACCTGAGAGTGATGGGCCAAGCAGCTTGTTTGTAAAGGCATTCTCAGCATAGTCTTTTGGCTGACAGTTTAAATAACAGAGGGTTTAGAAATAATCCTTTTCAAGTCCTCTCTCTATTTTACAGTGTAAAATTGAAATAACTCTAATGAATACAGTGGCCTTTCTCCAGGTTGCTGTCACTGTAGCTGATAACACAGTTTGGCCTTTCATTCTCATAATCTTTCCTGCCTTAATGCAGAACACCTTGTTGTGCACTGTGCTTGAATTTAAAAAAGAGTTGAGAAGTTCATGTGAATGGTACTTAAGAAGGTAGAACAAAAAACTTTGTTTTGTCTTTTCTGCCATACAAAGTTTATAAAACTGGCAATGTCATGAACATTGAATAATGAGTACACAGGCTKATTACAGTAACTGTCTAGTTTGAATGCGGGATCAGATTTCCAGGTATACCTTTTGAGCTGTGGATGTTCAGATGTCTTGAAAAATCAAGTCTGCAGTCCTACAACAGCAAAATTTTGTTTACAGAAGGAAGATGTAAGCCTGGTACAGCAAATTTTGGAGAGGAGATGGGACTGGGAATGCTACCCACTGCTGTGGCACACCCGGGAGAGGGACTGTGGGTTGGTGGGGGGGAAATTGTAGGATTTGGGGTGTCAGCATGGAAGGGCTGGAAGCCCTTCTGCTGATGCTGTTAAGGAACAGGGGTGTGAGCAGCTTAGAACTGCTTGTGAATGCCAGATTGACCTATGCCTCATTTGCATTGGCCTGGATTGGGGCATCTTGGTTCCAAATCTGATCACTGCTGATATTTCTGTCTAGTAATGAAAGGAAAAGAGAACTGCACCAAGTACACTTAGAGAAAAGAGTCAGCCTGATCAGTAGTCTGTTTTGTGCAAAGTTGGGATAGGAAGCCTGGAGAAGATTAGGGAGATAATAATGTGCTTGCTTCTATTTCCTGTTGGGAGTGCCTCCCTGACAGTAAGTACTCTGAAATATTATGTACTACTGATATTTTCTTGAAGATAAAACACACAGATTAGATTGCTTTGAAGGAGCAGCCAGACCTGAGCAGGATGGGCTGAAGAACAGAAGTAGCAGCTTACTTCTGGTATTCTAATGCAGGTCTCCTAGAATCGGCCTCAGTCATTTCAGCTGAGATAGGTTACGGTCCCATAAAGCACGTTCCTTCAGACACAAAATGGACCTGCCTGGAGTGTAAGCCTAGGCAAACCAGAACAATTCTGAGTGGGGTGGAGAGAAGGGGAATGGCTAATACCTTTGCAAGGCTCTCCGAGGCAAGAGAGAAGGCAAGGCTTTTTCTAAGACACCCAGTTGAATTAGGATCTTGCATAGAAGGACTTAAAAAATTCGGTGTTCTAAAGTGCTTTCTGTCCCTTTCCTCTTTCTGTTACAAATATTTGGACTTAATGCTTCCTGGTGAGCAAATACTGCCCCTTGGACACAAAGGTGAAAAAAATTGTTTTTTCCAGATGTCGGAAGGAAAGTGATTTGAAAGGAAACTGAGGTTGTCAAATTCTAATTTGCTGGAGGACACATCAGGTGAATTCACAATTTGACGAGCTTCACTTATTTTAATACTTGATTTTATGTGCATTATGCTATGCTGAGGGGTTCCCATTTATCCATAAGACTTATTCCTCTCCCTGTGCAGAGGCACTGCAACG
>NW_020451226.1:234045-259356 GCF_003343035.1 Apteryx rowi | reverse complement strand
ATGTATAGGGACCCAGTCTCCGGAATATGGATTGGGCCCGCCCCTGTTGTCTTTAATGGTCGAGGTTATATGTGTGTCTCCACAGATCGTGGTCCAGTGTGGGTACCCAGCAAGAACGTGAAGCCTGTCTTGACTCATCATGACTCATCTAGTGAACAAGACGACAGAGATCCTGATTCTGGGAATACTGTTCCCAGTGGTAATGACTCTCCACAAGATTGAGCACAGACAAAATATGTGGGTTACCTGGGCGAACAAAATAGGGCAACAAGCCTTTTGTCTGTCGCTAGCTTCTGCTAGGCAACCCTTTAGAACCTGCCTAGTAGGAATTCCCAGCTATGATAAAAGCGAATTTTCTGAGTATAGCAGGGGGAGGTGCAACAGCAGTATGCCTGCTAGTAATTGTAGTGCCGCGCTTATTAATGCTTAGACGGATGGCTAACTAACCTGTTTGGAAATCTACCACAGTGGCTAATAGGGTTGCTCACTGAAGGCTCATGCATCTTAATGATCCTTGTAGTTATAGGTTTGTGTTTATGTGTAGTATTAAGCTGTGTTAAGAAAGCTCTGCTGAAAGTAGTGAACCAAGCCTGGATTGCTCAAAAACAAGAAGGGGGAATTGTGGGAGAATGGTTAAGTGAAAAGGGGCATGATCTCTTAGAAGTGAGCAATCCTGTCTTCACAATAGAGGGAGGATCCCACGGCTATGTGAACTGTCCTTGAGCATTCCTAGACCATTACAAAAGGGGAAGGCAAGTAGTGGTAAACAAGTAAAGGAGGGGGCCGACAAGCCCCTCCACAGGAACAGCAACTTTGCACCAATCATATATCCGCTTTAGGCGCGTGGACAGAAGCTGTAAACCAATCATACAGCTATTGCTAGTGCATGCTTATTGCTTGTCTATATATACTCTGTGTAAGCTCTAATAAAGGGAGAACGACCATACTCATATTGAGACTCCGTCGTTACTCCGGGTCCGTCTCCCACTCCGACACTGGGGGCACTAGTGATTTCCAGTACTGCTGCAGTGGTCATAGGTGGTTCATTTTTAGATAATAACTTGGGATGCATAACTTCTATTTAGATGCCTCCTCACCTGCTCATGCAAACATCCTTTGGATTATAGATATATAAAATATATATGTTTAATTAGAACATATTTTAAATTAGTACAATTTGYACTAACTGTACAATTAAAAAACTACTTCAACCTCATTGTGTGCATCTCCACCTCAGAGCCACCTTGTGACAGTATTTTATTTAAGGACTATTTTGATTTCATCTCTTCCGCTATCTCTTTGAAAAAAGAAACCTGTGTGTTTGGACAGCTGTAACATTTAAACAGCAGTGCATATTGATTTGTTTTTTCTTATATTTGATTTATTAATGCTTAATAGCAGTGTTTAGTAAATATTCTGCTTTTCATGGTGTTGATTTTCAGCTTTTTTGTTTTAGATAAATACTATTCCAGTATCTTCAGAGGGAACTGAAATGGGTAACAAGTGTTTTCTTGTTAACTTTCTTTAGCAACAAATCATGTAGCACGGTGGCAGAATAGTAAGAAACAGGACTTTCACAGACAGCAGCAGCGGTGCTCCCGCCTAGCAGTATTTCCACTGTGTAGAGATGAATCCATTCTGAAGGAGTTATTGAAAGCAGCAAAAACAGCTACCTGCCTTCAATACTCTAAATCAAATTGATGCTTTTAGCAAGATTAACTCTGAACACGGGGCTTTGCTGATTCAGTTAAGCTCTGAAAGAAAGAATTGTCACTAATTTGCTTGATTCTAGACTCATGCAAAAAAAACCAGTTATATTATGAGCATCCTCAGACTGTATCATTGATGAAGATTTCTTCTTCTCTAATGAAGAGATACATAATTCCTAACCTCCTGAAAACTGCCGCTCCTCAGCAGAGAGATAATTTTAGCAAAAAAATAGTGTTGAATACTGAAGCTCAGCTATCTCCAAGCAACACTAAGGAAGGGAAGTAGCCTGTTATTCAGAAGAGTACAAGGAGACTGGAACTCCTCTGCTCCCAGGCAGGGTACATCGGCTTTAGCACTGCATTGCAACATCACAGCTTTCCAGCTTCTGGTCTGATTCATCACCAGCCTGTTCACAGTACTGACAGACAACCCTTATGTGATACAGGAGAAAAAACCCTCTGTTGTTATTCTCCAGAAACAAAACTTCCAAGAAAGCTAGTTCTAGCTTAAATTTGTGTGTGCGCACACATTTGTTTCTGGATGCCAGAGGACTGTTGGAAGCAGAAGTCCCAAGCAGCAGGAGGCTGTGCCTACAAGTCGCTTTTATGTAGCTATTGCTGTTCAGGGGCTGACCCAGGTATTTAACTGATTTTCCTTCTGATCTTAGTGAGCAATTGCAAAACCTTCTCATGTTGTGGTTTCACTTGTGCTGGCTGTACTACTCACATGGCTGAATGTGGTGTAGCCTGAAGAGAAGCAAATGAATTTGAATAAACCAGTTCAGTTACTACTCCTAAGATTGCTGTAATTACATAAATGTTAATAACAAGCAGGTAGAGAGGTATTTCATAAATATGCACATATATATAAGTTCATATRTATATTTTATTATGTTGACGAGGTTGAGGAGAAGGATTGCTTGTTTCAGTGATAGCTGCAGTGCTTGTCTTGAAGTGAGAAAGAAATCACAACCTTGACTGCCTCTCATGCACATGGGAGCGTGGAAAGGATTGCCACAAAGTTTGTTGCTCCATTTCTTCAAGCTCCCACAGCACAGCCTCTCTTCCCCTTGGCTGGGTTACACAAGGACTAGAAGGTCAACTGGTTCTCCTGGGGCCAGGATGGTCTGTGACTGCAGGTAAGGGAGGAAGTCCATATTTAAGTGGGAATTACTGGTCATCCTTTACCTGACAAAACTCATGAAGCTTTTCATGAAATACTCCCGAGTGCTCTCTTACTAAAGAAGCAGAATTAACTAATTAGCTTCGATCTGAGCTTTGGAATGCATTGAGATTGGAATGAAGAAGAAATATTTGGTAACTGAACCTGCCATGCTTTCCAGGTCTGGTTTTGAGCTAACATAAATCAGAGCACTTCTGTTGTCATAACTGTGCCGATTTACCTGGACTCATGGTATTTTCACTTTGTTGTTTTTCTCTTATTTCTATTTTTGGCAGCTGGATTTTCTCTTTTATTGCTGTAAGCATCTCTAATGCCACATCGTGTACTCATTCCCTAACCTTACTGAAATACCACCCATAGTTATATACCATGCAAAGAAGCGGTTCACATTTCTACCTTGTTTTAGCAGTGTTTCTGTTACACCCAAGAGGCTATGTGGGCTCCCTCTGGTGGCTAGTTGACCTTAAACATCTCCGAGCTGCTTTTCTGAACCTTGTACCACAAATGAAGGCATGATGTTAGTAAAGATGGAGATATTTTAGTTAAAAATGGTCCAGGTTTTTTTGATCACAAGAAACAGCAGGGAAGGAAATGAGAGGAAAAAAGACAGTCTAAGAATTCCTTCAAGCCTGGAGGCAGGGAGATTTTATTCCTTTGTACTTAGATTTAACCTAGCCATCAGTGTTAATGTGAGGAAAGCTTTGCTGAAAAGCTGGGAGGTAACTTAGTAAGAAAGAGAAGACTGGACGAAGGACTCCAGCTTTATCTAGGAGGATGCTGTAAAGAAAGCTCAACTGAAGCAAGTTGTTACACTGAAGATGAGTGTGGGAAGACATAACCTTATTGAAATTAGCTCTGTCCCCAAGATCAAAGGGCTGGTTCATGAAGAAGTGGGATTTATTCCCAAGTCTATGATGACACTCTGTTCCAGCCTTCCAGTTGCTATAGAAAGTTGAGATGGACAATGGCATAAAGTGTCATAAGAAAACAAAGATGTTAAGAGCTGTTTCATGGCGATGCTCAGTCCATGCTCACCATTGCAGGCTTACCCACAGGAACCCAGAGAGTGGTCAGTAGTGGTCACGTTTCAGAGCTGAAGGAGAGACAGGGCCGAATATATATATATATATATATATATGCGCTTGGGACACCCTCAAGATATGCACCAATGCTTGGGACCCATTACTCACAAGGGAGCGTCTGGGTGCTGTCCCTGCTATGTGGCACAGATCTGCCCCAGCATCCCCCCATCAGAAACATGCTTTTCTGTGTGCTGTTCAGGCTGTACCCGGTAGAAAGGTGTCAGCATTTTGCATCAGGTTAGGCAGGCTAGTCACACTTGTTCACCCCACTCCTCTCAGTTCGTGCTTGGTGATGATAACCCAGTCATTGCTTGCTGTACAGCCCTGGAAGACTGGTACACCTCTTGCTGTTCCCCACCACACTACACTGCAACAAGAAACACTGTTTAGAAACTGATAATGACATTATGCTGAAGTCACATTTGTCTCTTGTCCTTTGCCTGTAAGCTGAATTCTCTGAGTTACCTAATAGGCTATAAGGAAGCATGATAATAACCATCAAATTACTCTGGGCTTACGTTGATGTGACTAAAATGAGAATTTAGCTCTAGAGAGATCAAGAGAGATTAAATATGTATAGACATAGGCATACATATACACACACATTCTGCTCTTCTTTCTTAAATATTAGGGTATGAAACACATAACATTGTGTAATTGTCTTCTATATATTTAAATACAAAATACAAAAAAATGAGGATTATCTTTTTGTAACAGATTAACTGCTGATTTTTAGCATGTATAAAACGATTCCAGGAAAACATAGCAACACCTTGTTCAAAACATCCATTGGCATGACTAATGCTATTCTATCTTCCCATTTATTTACTTATTTTTCCACTGATGCCACTTTTTTACCTAGCTGCCTTTTTATCTCTCTGACTTTGCAGCTTTTGCTCCACTCTAGGACATAGTGCTCTATTTTTAGAATGGCTATTTTCTTATAAAAGAAGCAGGCACTTGAAAGGCATGCTGCTGCATTTCAATACAAAACTTTAGTGGCAGGGTCAGCAGGTGGGATGAAGTGCACAGCCTTCAAAGTCCATCTGCAACATGAGGGTCACTGTGGAAATGCAATAGGTCAGAGTTTACACTTGGAGAATCAGAGACAGGATAGCCAGGGAACCTGGTGATTTTATCTTGCTAAGCTTAGATCTTGATGCCTGTTAAGACTAAAGAAGCTTAAGAGCTACTCTGATGGGAGTCAACTAGTGATAGTTTTCAGGGATTCTTGACAGCTGCAGATCAATAAATGACAGAGTAGGGAGGACACCCTTTTTCTGTGCCTGCTGTCTGCAGGGGAGTATGAAGAAATGTGAATGCTGACTTTATGCTCACTGAATTCTTCTCTGTGCTGGGATTTCACAAGGCAGGGTGCCATGCCTGCTCCCTTTATACTGCCTACACTTCAAATTGTGAGAACTGCCATCCCTTTGGTTTGGCTGAAGGGCTGTCTTTGGTGCTGCTGGCAAAGGATGAACTGTGTCTCTCTGGTGTGCTTTCCCAGTTTCCAATTGCTCGGGGACTTTCTGACCTGGGCTGCATCCAATTTGTTATACTTAACAGCCACTAATGATCTCCTCTACATGAATTTACCTATTTTCTTGTTTTTAATGCACTAATCTGGTTAGCCTCCATGATATCCTGTGGCAGCAGTTCCACAGTTTAATTGTGCTGTTTGCAAAGGTACTTTCTCTGGTCTAATTCAAAACTTAAATAGTGTGAAGAGAGGGAACCAGCTGTGATACCAGTTTACAGAGATGAATGCATTTTCCTATCAATAAACCACCACATAAATTGTATAATTCAATTCATTTTTTCATGTATATGTTACATACTATTAAATATTGTCAAGTTTATAACAGATTACCAGGTAGCCCTCTAGTACCACATTGCAATTTTTCAATTGAAAAACCCAGGTGCTTTCACTCTCTGAACTAATTCAATTGAAAACAATCCTATAAAGTCATGTGTGAGGAAAAAAAATAGAGTACATGCCTATCTTCCATATTTTGTACTGCTCCATGTCTCCAGTCAGTGTTCATACAAAGGCAACAATAACTTTACTACACCATAAAAACTTAGATCTTCACATTTGTGGAGCCTCTTTCCTCTGATGTTCTCACAGAATAGTCTCACAACTTCTGTTATGTATATATTATTTTTCTTCCTTTATTGACAGGTTTGAATTTACTGGGAGAAGGGAGAGGAGAGAGGCCACAGTTGCAAACAAAGCTTTATTTTCCCACCCAAACCCATTAAGAAAGTCTTCCGTTTCTCTGCTGCAACAGACTGGGTTCCTGTTGCATTGCCAGTTTCTCTGTAGCTTTTGAAATGTATGTGGGAAGCCAGAGAAAAGAGCACCAAAAAGCATGCAGTTCTCCCTATTTCAGTTCTTTGCTGTGAGCCTCTCCGCTTTATGCATCGTGGTGGAGGGAGAAAAAGGAGGACAGACCCTCCCACCCTGCATACACTCACATTGGAACCACAACTATCCCAGAGTGTTGAAAATGTTAAGAAATGTTTTTTTTCGAAGCCTAGAAGCCACACATTGTGACAGCCCTGGGAACTGAATCCACGTCTTCCAACTGCATTTCTTATGCTTTATTCAGAAGAATTTCCTTTGTTCCCTCCAGGCTCAGTTTGCTAGGTTTAAATAATACATGAAAATTTGCATGGAATCTGAGAGGGACCACTCTTCTAATAGTACAAAAAGTAGAATCTGTTATCCATACGTGTCTCCAGCAGACATTTTGGAGTCTCTAGTTTCTAAATGTTGATGCTCAAATTGCAAGTAGAAATCCTGTATTGGTATATACGAGGCAAGCTACTCACCCTTATAGTTTTAGTTCAAATGTTTAAACTCTGAGGCACCTGAGCATGCCAGGTTTAAAGACAAGCAGCTGCCAAAGTGATCTGCTGAGTCAGAACTTGGCTGCATTCTAGGACCAAAACCAAGATGTTTCCAGATAGTCATCCTAGTCCTGATGGTCTGTGACTCTGCTAGACACAGTGAAAGGAACCCACTCTCCCACTTCTCAATACTAGACTACAGGACTATCACCCTGCTACCTCAGTGTTTCTCCTTGGACAAACATGCGTAATCAGTAATTTTTCGGTGGAAAGACAGCACTGATTTAATCTCATTTTTACTGACTTCTTCATTTATAAAGTATGTTCCTGGCAATTGGTAAGTGAAGCTGTGCAGTTAAAATGCAATGCAATAGAAAGTAGCTCAGACTCTGATGCAGTAGCTTGAATTGCAGAAGTACCTCAACAAGACAGAGCACAGTCACAATCCCTCTTAAATACAAGTCAGAAACCTGTGGAAGTGTCAAGAGAAGAAAAGGAATAGCTTGGAGGCACTGAGGATTGAGACCCACAATTATCCAGTTTTACTGTAGAAATACTAAGGCATGAGGTCAATTAGGCAGTGAGATTGTAGGCTGCATAGGCAGAGATGAAACATTTTAATGTGTAAGAGGCATCTTGCTGTTTGGCCAATATAGCTGAAAGTAGTTCCAAAAAAAAAAGAGAAAAGCTTACAGTTTCTATTTTGCTTCCTGCTGAAATGAATGCAGCAAGCATTGTACCTGTAGTATAGCAACCTGAACACACATACACTAGATTCTAAGCAAGATCATGATGCATGTTCACTGCAGAATGGGTGGTTATACAAATGTCGTTGTTGGTTATGCACAAGGCGTTTTCTGCCAATTTTTGCTTCAAGTCAAGGACAATTTGGTAGCTTGTGTGCACATACACATGCATGTGGATGCCCCAAGTTTCAGACTGAATGGTTGGTGTACCGCTACCTCTACTACTGCTTGTCATTGTGGATTTTTCATAGCAAACAATGGAACAGAATGTGAATGTGAAAGGACAGACTGAAATTAGAGCAGTGTCAATTAACCTATTGCGATTCATGTCTTTCACAAAATAAGCCTTTGAAATGGAGGTACTGTAAAAAAAAATCAGAAATTATTTGCTGGTTAAACCAGAGTCTGGAATTATATCACATATTACCTTTTTTAAATGACTTTATCTGATAGAGAAATAGATACCTACCTGAGCTAAATGAACAGGTGGGTTCCTGTTTACCCATTTTTGATGGGACTAAATGAACATATACAGAGCATTCAGCATTTAAAGGCAGTACTTGCTATCTGTTACTACAGTAAATGAGTTCAAGTTCTCTCCCTTTAACTTTTGCACAAATTAGTTGCTACCATTATAAGCCTTTTAATGCCAGTTGTGAGGAGATTTCACGATTTCACAGTCTAAAAGTAGGCCTTCTCCTTTGGTTCTTTCTCATTCAGAGCTGTTGTGAAAGTTAGGCCTGTAAGACTGAGCATTTAAAAAAAAATACATTCAGAGAGAGTTGTTTACTTATGTGATCTGTATCCACCTGAGACAGGAGATCTGACCTTGTGTTCAAATTCAAAGTAAAATGATATAAAGTCACTTGAGTGTGATATTAAGATGTTGCACTAGAATTGCCAATAGGTCTGCAAATTATTGGGCACTGTGATCCATACTCTGCTGCCTAGCTTTCAGCAGAACTTGAGAAAAATGTCCGTTTTCAGATCAGTGATAGCAAGTAAGCAATATTTGGCAGAAACCTTGATGTAAAAGCCTGATCACAATCATCTCCAGCTTAATTTTGGTTTTGATATTTTAAATATGTTATCTTAACATGTAAACAAGTGCTTCCCTCATTCTTCTCTGGAAAAAAGATGGGTTTTCCTTTCAAGTCAATCCCTATATGAATCAATATTAGTGCCTGTGAGCCCCTTCTTGAATGAATGTGACTCCAGTACTCAAAGATCACTAGAATGAATATTCACAAAGAGATCAGAATATCTCTTACGTCTCATTATCTGAGCTGCATTGCTACCTGACTTCATACAGTGGCCTGCTTCAGCTGTTGTGCTTGTTCAGCCTTAAAATTGACCCTTGATTAAAAACACTTTCATTTTCACTTGGTTTCTGGTGTACACTTAAAATAGAAAAAAAAAAACTTTTTTAAGAGTCTGGCTTTTAGTAATAAAGAAAAATGGCTAATGCAGTTTATGTTAGCTGAGGATCAGTTTGACGGTGCTTGCCACATGACACTCCTGAAACCATCCAAGTTGTTGCTGGAAAAGATATTAATTTGGAAAGCCTTTTTCTTTTAAGCTACAAATGATCCGAATCCATAACTGTAAATATCCTGTTTTACAGCCAAAGAAGAACCAGACTATTTTTGAAGAAGATCTTGGGAAGATCACAGCACTGTTTGAAACAACTCCTTCTGTTCACAGGATGGAGAGAATTAGACATGCCAGCCTTGATCAGTGACGGTGTGAAACAAGTACATCAATGATTGTGGAAACCTCTCCTCTTCAGTCTCTTTTGGAGGTGAACACTGAGAAGCAGTGACGTAGCCATGGTAAGTCTTATGGTGAAAATCCCAGCTTGTGATGTTTTTGTTCATAGCTGCTAGAGGGATAGGGTTGTAGATATATATCATATTGCGTTGAGTGAAGAAGAGAAGCAGTTATTGCCTCCTTAGTTGTGGGTCTAAGTCTGGAAAAATGTGAACCCTAAAATCTCAAAAACCAAACACCCAACAAAAAGCCCTCTAAATTTGTATTTTAATATAACTCATGATTTGTAGACTAACATCAGARCCCCAGGGAGAGAATTGGGCCCCCATGACATACTGGTTTTTGGATGAGGAGATTACTACTTAAAGAAAGTTGTTTGGCATAATTTGGAAGGTTGCTGATCAAGAAGAAAATGGGATCTTTATCTATTGCTTGACCATTTGTTTACTGTCTACTGAAAATGAGACCTGATAGCTTTTAATTCTCTGCATGTTATGCACTCCCACACAGATAACAGTGTGACATTTGGAGCTGATGCTGAATCCTTCATAATGTAGCAGACCTTTGAGTTTTGGGGCAGTGCTCTTCCAAGAGTCACTTTGATTATCTTCCTATCACTGTCCAAGTTGACAGAGCTGTAAATGTTATTGCTAGTCATAAAATTATCCAACCACAATGTTTGTCTACATGACCTGCAGTGATTGTGAATGCTACAAGTTGATTATGCAGTGTGTAAAGATGACTTACCCTTTCATTTCTTCTAACTTTACTGCCCTTAATCTAATTAACTGTTGCCACATGCTACAGGTTAAAAAGACAGGCTAATAGGTTCCTATTGTTTAGCTTTTAATTCAGAACGTCTCAGGCAAGTCTATTATCCATTTCAGGTAGAAGAATGCTGGCTATTTAATCTCTTTCTCTATGTATTTAATTTTCTTCTTGTTTCTGCCTCAGTCTTTCTTCACTCTTCTCCTGACCTGCTTACTCTTTGCAGTCCTTGGCTACCCTATTCCGATATCTATACCCCATTTTCTCTCTCTTATGTAAACATATCAGCTATTCCTAATAAAAATTAGAGAGAAGAGGGAAAACAGGGTTTAAGTGCGTCCTTAATGATACAGACTTTGTCTGATGATTTAATAGTGTTGTTCAGAATTGTTTTCACATGAGGATCAGTAATAATCCTTGAAATGTTCTTGCTTGTAATAATAGCATTTATGCCATCTGTACACTGAAGCACAGAAGAGGCAGCAGGGTCTTATGCATGACTCACGGCCATACAGAGAAATGCCAATATGGCAGTTACTGCTGTTGCATTTGGTCACTAGAAGCAGAAAGATAGAACCCCGTGATCACTTTCACTGGTTGAACTGGGCCAGATCAACCAGACTATTGAATATGGTTATGTCTGCATGTATGTGTAGAAAATGAATAAGTAGCCATTTCTCCAAGGTTAAGAGCATCAGATGACCTATGGCAGTGAACTTCACATCCCCTTATGAGTGGAAGATAACACTAACAACATGAATGAAGAGCCCTGCTTAACATGGCAGAAGCAGGAAACTGCTCTTAAGACCTTTCTTCTGTCTAAGTGTACCTCCACTTCTCTATCCACTGTGCCAGACTGTAACAGTCTATGACATACCTCTTAAAAACCTATACCTTCAGTACCATTGTCCTTGAGGTATTCTTTTCCTGGGAGGTGCTGTATAAAAGCTAAAATAGAGATTTTCTGTAAAGAGATATTATTACCTCAATATCTGCAGTACTCCCACAGTGTTTTCTATTCTCAGGACCAGTGTTGAGGTAATGTTATCCATTCATCACATATATGCAAAGTTTTTAAGGGCTCTGTTCTCTGTTGGTATTTCTTAATGTCAGAACGTTGCAGCTGACTACTTACTGTCATTGCATTTCTTTCTGTATAAAGTGTGTTTTAACAGTGAGCAGAATAGATTGCATTAATATATACTTTGCTGCATTTTCTGTGGTTATAGAGAAGCTAACATTTTATCACCGCATATTGTTTATCAACAAGTTTTTCTCTGCTGTTGGAAACAAGTCACTCTTGACTCAGGGGGAAGAGTGCCACCTGCTGTATCACCAAAACCATTTCTCCAGCAGCGAGGGGCTTCTTACAGAACTCCCAGTACTGACCTAGTCCAAATATATATTAGCCTGTAAAGAATATGAAATCTTTGTACAGGGTGGTATATCTGTAGACTGTTCTAGCAGCTAAAAATAGATGAAATGTTCACTTAAGTGCAGCAGAATAAATGAGATGGTCTGAAAGAAATTTCTCAGCAAGAAAACCCAACTGAAAAATCCTTGCCATATATAATATGTCAGGAGTAATGGAGAACTCGCAAGATGTCACCAGGTAATTAGACCTGCTTTTTCATCTCAGCTTTAAAATGTACCTGCCCATTAAAACAGAATGAAAAATAAGACTGAATTTTTAAATATATATGTATATAAAAGCAGTTAATGATGCCTTTCTGGGTGAAATTATATGAGCAGTTAATGTTAAACCAGTATAGAATGCTATTGAAATAAGAAAGTACCAGGCAATGTGAAACTCATTTCAGTCATCGTGGCTGGTGTGAACCAGTTATGTATGGTTATTATTGATTGTATTGACATAGATAAACTATGCAAATTTCATTAAGGAATCTGGCAACACCAATGAACTGATTTTGCTCTGTGGAGCCATGTATAATTAGACTACAGCACAATGGAACTGCATTAGCTGGCTATTTGTTCTGGAGGTGCAAACTTCAGATATGAACCTTGAACACGAATTAGTCGGCCACTAGGAAGGTCCTTTCAAAAGCTTTCAGGTAAGGACCTTTTAAGATCCTTGTTGAATCCAGCCAGTCTGAGAATAACCAAAAGAATGAACAATACATCTTCAGATTTCAGTTCCCTCGGCTATCCATTTGGATGCTGGACATACAAAAATGTCTTCAAGGTAAAGATTGCAATTACAGAGCTAACAAGCCACAGTGCACATCCTGTTCAGGGAATGCTGCAAAATTTTAAGTAATAGAAGTTCAAAATCAAAGTTATTATCCCATCATTATCCACATTATAATGTTCCCTTGCCAACAATAAGCCRAGACATTTTGAAAGACTATGTCTAGAGTAATATAAACAGGACACTTTTTATGGGTATATAAAAGCAAAATCCACAGAAAGGAATTTAATAGTAACAGTAATATATACTTGTATCACTCTGACTTACATAATAATTTAAGAAGTTTATTTCAAAGGTGGTTTGTGGAACAGAAGCTGAGCAGTAACAATGAGTGTTCTCAATGAAATTTAAGGTAAAGGTATTGTATTTTTCATGTAAACTTTCAGGAAATTCAAATATCACTAGGAAGGTATTTGTGTTATACAAAACAAAATTAGGGATCAGATGTTCTTCTGGTTTTACTGGATGAGAATTTGACCCTGTCCGTCACTTTACAGACTGACATTACTCACTATCCCTGTCCCTACTTCTTGGAGCTCATTGAGAGGTAACTGAACTACTGGAAAATATATTTATGCACATCTATATGAAAAGTAACTCTGCAAGGAATTTCTAAGAGGGACAAAGCTATTCATTGTATTTGGGGTGTGGGTTTTTGTTTTGTTTTGTTTTTTAACAAAATATTTAGTTTGATGATGCTGTAGATTTTGGCAGTTAAAAAGATACAGAGAGAGTTCAGTTTGGTGTGAGCAACGCATATGAGAAGGGCTGGTAATAGATGACAAAGGATTTCTTAATTTTTAGGGAACTAGTTAGAGGAACAATTTGGCCCTCAAGCCTGACAGATGCATGCTTAAGGGAGGGAAAATAAATTACTAATAATAATCTCAATCTTGTGCAGAGAAATAGAAACAGAAACAGGAGCTAGAAAGTGCTGCATAGAGAGAAAGCAAATTGAAAGGAGAAATGTGATGTGTGTCTTGATACATGCAACTGTATCCCAACTGTGTTGTGGCAGTAGCAGTTTGATAAATTGTATTCATCCTGCACTATTGATTGCTTTTCCTGTCCTCTGTTCACTAATTTATCTCAGCCATGACCATTTTCAACATTTCAAAGCCTAGATCAGCTTTCCATGGCCATGCAGAGGAGCAGTATTAGTGGTAAAAATAAAACAAACACCCAAAAGCACAATTTTTTTTAAGATGTCAAGAAGTGTGGGCTCTGCACTATTTTGAGCCCTCAAGAAAGCACTTAATGGACAACAGAAAGTTAGGTGCATGGGTAAGAGTAGTAGTAAAGGGAAAAAGGGGTTACTTGAAGATGAAAGAGAAGAAATTAAGGCAGTTTAGCCTGTTCTTCAGACAACTAATTTAATGGACAAGAAATGGCTTTGTGAAGGTATATGGCTGCTTATCTCTTTTGATGTCAAAGATGTTCAGTTCGGCTGTAGGTGGCCATAACTGCCACCCTCATCCCATCAACCTGTATCACAAAAGCTAAACTGAGCTTGCTCTTGCTCACTCTGGATCCTGGAACCTAGGTTTCAGCTTGTTTCTCGCAGTGTGTGAGCACTGTGTCACTGGCTGACTACCGTACTCTCTCTCTGTAGTCTGTCCGGCTGGAATTGGTGCTAGGTGGTTTGGGCCTGAATTTGCAAATTATTTTGTTGGAACTGCAGAAACAGTGTTGGCAGTATCTCCTATCCGAGGAGACACTTCTACAATTTGATTTTCAGCTTTTACTTATGCAGGAACAAGCACTTACCCCTGTTACCAAGTTGTACTTGTTCTTTGGCCACGCTAGAGGCTGCTCTGAACTCCGTGTCTTGGGCCAGAGTGCCTGCAGCAGTGACAAACTCTTCCATGGAAATGTTTGCACCTCTCTGTTCCATCTGAGTGGAGCAGGGAGCATGTCTGAATTGCCCAGGACAAGGCCAAGATTTTGGAGGGAGCTGGTAGGGGCTCAGCATTTCAGAGCGTGTTATTCGGATTAAAGAAGATTGTGAATTTAAAATTAAATCACACTTCTGAATCCAACTCCAGGTATTGAGACTAACTTCAAAGTACAATGTATCTTGTTTCTGTTGAATTCTGCTCACTTTCAGACTGGATTCAATTAAATCACTACCAAACAATGCTTCCCCACCTTGTCCCACTCTCTAAAATGAGTGTTAATTATTAGTAAAGCATATGCTTTAATATTTTGCTGGAGCAAGGCCATAACATTCAGTAGATTCCTTTTAATTTTATGTTTAAATAATTCTGTAATCTTATCCGTGCGAAATACAAAGCATGACTGAATGTTTGCTAACACTAGAGATGGGCCCAGACCAAGATGTTGTTTCTGAATAACCTTCCGAGGCTTTGAAACTTCAGATGCAAATTAAACAGGAAAATGCAGGAGCAGTTACACACCTAAAATGTTCACCTGATTTGTGTAAATTGAAGCAGAACAGCAAATAAAAGTAAACAGAATTCAGGAGAGCTCTTTGAATTAAGGTTTTTGAACACAAACTTTTTATTTTGAATTAGGGAGGTATCTGGACCACTTCCGTTGGCTTTCCTGAATCTTATGCCAGCTGCCACTAGGAAACAAATAAAGAGAATAGGCTGAGCACTTAACATAACTTAAAAGGCCAAATAAAATTGTAAATGAAAAGGAAAGGGAACTACTCTGAAGCACATATTAAGGATTTGTGCTTTGGCAGCCCCGACGGCCAACTTTCCCTCCACTTGCACATTCCCAGAAATCAACAACTAAAACCACAAACAAACAAAAAAAGCAAAATCCAAGCCCTACAAGCTCCCACAGATGGCAGGATAGCCGTTATTTTGAAATGTGCTATTTCTACAAACTGCAGGCACCACAGAATAAGAAGCCCATAAAATCACAGCAGCATAACATTTATGCAGTTTTATAATTATAAATAACCTTAGCAAGATTGTTTGTTTCATTCAGTGTTGTAGCAATGTAATCAGTCAATAGGAGAAAACTTACACAGATTTATTCAGACTAAGGAGACAGAGGACAATCCAGCTCTGATTGTCTAATAAAGATTTTTTAGGAAAATATGATGAGACTTCAAATATATTTTTATGCTACCTTATGTAACATGGTTATTATACAGGAAAAGCTAAGAGAAGTACAAAAGGCTGTTTCCTGATATAGATCTATATTTTTGAAGGATGAATAAACTTTAAAAGACCAAGTAAGAGTAAGGGCACATTTATTAACATAGTTCAATATTCATCTGTATTGAGTGAATATTCATGTTCATGCACAAATACCAAAGAGATGAACAAAAACCTTAAGAAAACTCATTATGTTGTAGTCCTGGGGCAACAGTAAAAATCTTCCATCTTTCGTGCATTTTTGAGCTTTCCATCTCTTCTTCTACTGATTACCTTGTCTTTGGGAAGAGCCTTAGTTGCTGTAGTCACAATAGTCTTGGAAGAGTGTTCGTAGTCTGTTTCCAAGCTGGCCTACCAAAAAATGACCCTGTACTGTTATGTTCCGACCTTGACATTTGCAAGTCAAGATGATAATCCTTGGCTTTCATTAATCTAAAGAAAGCTAAGAAGCAATATACTTTGTATATTTTTATAATATCCCATACAGAAAAATTTACCCAATTGTCCTCAACAGCCCTATTTATAACCCTATTTCTGAAGTGTTTTTCCGGAGAATTAAAACAGTTTGGTAGGACAAGGAGCTGGCATGGCAGAAACTGAATGTTAGCACCAAGAATCATCTTTGAAAGGTGTTACTATGATGACAGCTTCACTTTCAAGGAGGACAAATCAACCCAGTGACCAGCTGTTCCTTTCTGAAACACTGCCCTCGCACTTCTTATATTGGGATGCTGGTGCACGTGACCTGAAAGCCAGTCTCAGTTCTACCGCAGAAGATATAGATGTTTCCAAAAAGCCTTTCTGCAAAAAGAAACAGAGGTTGAGATTTTCAACATGATTAGGGCAAGAAAGATTATTTTCCTGGTTAAAAAAAAATCAAATTTTTATCTTCCTCGTATAGAACTAGCAGTAGGACAGCTTCCCTACAGAATACTTAACTACATTATTTCCCACCTTACTCAAAAGAGAACACTTTCTGAGCATGTGTGTGTTTTCTGAACACCTCAAGAACTTGTTCAGGCTTTCTGTTGTGTTTGCAACACTGCCATCAAACCACACTGATGTTTTCATCGGACCATAGAATTACCACATGCACTCATTACTTATTTTCATAGTATGATTTTCATAGGTAAATAGTACCTAGCCAGAAAGATACACTTTCATCTCTTCTACGAGATTTACAGTACCCATAATCATGAGTTATAATATTACACATGCACACACATTTCAGGAGGTTCTGAGAGTACCTCTAGAAAAATGTGAGTGTGCCTTAACTACTCATTTAATATGTTGACACTAGGATTTTCAGACAGAAATACATGTTCAGTTCCTATATAATTCTTATCTGGAAAGAAATATTCATAAGTAATGTAAAAGAATAGATGAGGCTGAATTACATGTGTATGTATGTTCCTTCTTTTAAGCTTTTTTATTAGTTAACATATACCTTTTTATTTAAATGTGTATCTAAACACATATATTGCTAATAAAAAAAGTGCATGAAACCAATAAGAAGAAAAAAAAGATTTTCATAATAACTTTCTACAGGAATTGTGCTCCTAAGCCCCTCCAGCTCAGATTCCAGTGAGTATATAGGTAGGTAAATTTTCACTGAATTATATTACTTCCATTTCAGTTGAGGAYTGAGGCTTTAGATGATTTGAAAACACACAGAAAGATCACATCCATCTATACTGTAAACTTGCATTGATATTAAATGTGATGTGTCAATGTCTCATGGTCTTAGCCAACTTAAGCTGGCTCTGTTTATGATATTACATATAAAAAAGTGAATAAATTGTGCCCATGAAATAAATTTTTAGAGAGAGATTTTCATATGAATGCCTTCCCCTTTTTTTTCTTGATGGTCTAGTAAAAGAAAGGATTATACTGGTCAGTAAAACTGTCTGTACCTTTTTATAGCTCTGTTTTGATAGTAGGAGTTATTCTCAGTCAGAAGTCAGGACATCTTTTTTAATTTCACTCAGTTTTCGGCTGGAAAGCCTTTCACTGAGCCTGAAAGACAAAAGTATTGACCACTTCATGATTTTGCCATGGATTGACAAATTCAGTATTCTAGCAACAACATAGACAACCAGTGAAGAGGCAGGGGAAGGAAAAATATGGAGGTTGATGCACCTGAGTTTTTCTTCCTGTTGTCACTGTCAATTCCGACTGGATAATTATAATTAAATCTGTAGATTTCTTAAGCAGAACATCACTGGAATTGGGTATCTAATTTCCTTAAGCTGCTTGTGTAATTCCACCTTAATTTTTCATTCTCCAGTCAGAATCAGTAGCTAAAAGCAAAATTCAGGATCAGTAGCCTCAGTGTTTTTTTTCATTTACGTATAGCCTTTCATGTCTGTTGAATACTAACTTTTTTAGGCTAGTTTCTCCCTATTCCCACTTCTTCTTCCTAATGGATGCAGATCTTATTTGTGTGAAAAAAAGATGAATGGCTCTGGCCAAGGGCATTGGATCCTGGTCCTTAACAGATTTTGGTCTGTTGCCCAGGACTGGAAATTGATTACACAAGCAGTGTGGAAAACTTTCCCAATTAATACAGTGCATAAAGTTTCACTGCGGCAATAAGATCCACTACATATTCAATAATCCACTTTGGGAACGCCTTGCTATCTCAAGGGAAGTAACTACTTCTGTCATTACTTTCTATCAAAATATTTGCATTTTGTATAAAAAATTGTAGAGTCTTAAAAATTTCTGACAAACATCGGGACAAGTATGTATTAATTTCCCGGACATGGAAGCTGTGAGGAGGCTTCATTCCTCCACAGAAAAAAAAAAAAAAAAACAAAGCACATGCTAGAAAATCCTTAAGAACTGCTTAAGAAATGTGAATCACTGTGGTAAATCTGGACACATCATAACAAAAAAAAGTGGAACCCACAAGTCAGTATTTGGGTTAATACCTTCATGTGACACAGAAAGCTGATATTCTTTTTAGAAGGTACTGCATTTCATGAGGTGCTTTTTACCAAATCTGCATCAACAAGTGGAACTGTGGTATCAGTATAATATTAAGGATAAATTGCTATTCACACTGAGTAGTACCATCATCTCCAAGCTGCCTCATTTGCTGAAAATTCTTGTTGATTCCAGTGGGAGTACAGGAGTGATAACCACTAGCTCCACTTGCACAGTAATACAGTCTGCATCTCAACCATTTAGTCATTTGTATTATGCTAAAGCTATATATATATCTCCAGATTTTTTCCTGCTCAATTTGCTGTTTTCTTCTGTATCCCTGTTTCTTTGGCGTATAACCCTATTTTAATAAAAAGATCTGTGCTTTCTTAAAAATAACAAAGAAATTTATCATATTTGAGATATTATGGCAATACCAGTTGTATAAATAAGAGGACATAAAGATTATCAGTTTAGTTACTACATTATCTGTCTGCAATGCTTTGTGGTTTTTTTCATTCTCTGTTTTAATAATTAAGGATATTAAGAAAACAAGACAGCTATGTTCTGTGGATAAACTCAGAATATTACTAGAAGTATTTTAGTTGGGTATTCCATTGCAGCAAGGACCTTCTAAAACAATTAACGCATGATCTAAGGTCTTTATCAGCCCGTCTATTCTATTGCACTTTTACATTGAGAAACAAAATTGATTCTGGACTTCATCCAGTCTAATTTTCCAGTAAGTGGCAAACAGTATGTGCCTTTGAGCTCCAGTGGAAAGTGTCTGAATAGGAAGCAGTGCAAGTCATCACTAAGACAAACATTGCCAATGCTCTTCATGTGTTCCAAGAGATAAGATGTTGCTGTTCTGCTTTCTGTTTTCTGGACTATTGTTAGATTTTGAGTAAGAGGATGCTATTTGTTTAATCTTTTATTTATTTTATCTATTTATCCACCTTCTGAAAAACTTGCAGGAAGCTAAAATCTCTCAGATATTCCTGTACTTTTAACAGCTAAGCTTCAAGTTCATTGAACAGTATAAGCAAGCTTTTGCATATCTGATTTCTCTCAGTGCTAATGCCCGTTAGTGCAGTAGCTAGCCCATGATTCCCCCCTCCCCATTTATTTATTTGTTTGTTTCTGACAACCACACTGAAATTTGATATAAAAACCCTTACATCCAAAGGAATAATAATAATAATAATAATAATAATAATAATAATAAAATCCATTCCTAAAATGCATGAACTATTCAAAACCAGAATGTCATGGGGGATGGGGTGGTTGATTTTCTAGTGCTAAACCTATTTGAACAATAATTTTGCATGCTAATTAGGACAAAAGATAATGGATTAGCTTCTCTCTACTCTGTTAGGAAGACTATGTGCAATAATCATTGTATTTGTAGATGACAAGGCAGTTTGGACCTTTTTTGCTCCCTGTACAAAGCTATGTTCCTATACAAAACAAGAAGGAACAAAAACAGTGCTCTGCAATAGGCATCTTATGGTAAGTCACTATATCTTACACCTAAGAAACATTAAGCTATGCACAAGATTCTTCTGAATTTGACATTTAATTTCCACTAAAACAAAATGGGGAGTTAAGAACCTTTATCTTTGTAGTTTRGGTAATCATGCCAATGTTATGCACTTCTTTGACATTACATAAATGTTTAGTTTCTCAAATTTTAAAGCAATTTCTCCCATGCTAAAGTTAAGCACATACAGAAATCTTAGCATGCCTGAGCCCCCAGTAAGCTACCTGCTTTTCAAATGCTCTAAAGGCTCTTTGGCTTAATTTAAGGAAGATGTAGATACAATACACTTAGAGAAATAGCTATATCTCTTTTTTATCTCTTGTATTCCATTACTGTTCCAAACAAATTACTAGCATAAGCTATGATAATTAAAAAAAAAAAATTACATATTGTTCAGAAAAAATCAGATCACAGAAGATATAGTCAATAGCGATAATGAAGTGGAGAGATCTGAAAAGATGGATGCTCACACAAGTCCACATAAAATTCAGCATAATTTAGCAGGAATGTGAGTGTTATTCACCAGCAAACAAGGTGTGCAGTRAGGTGAAAGTCATTGTTTCTGATTTAATGTATTTGCATATTCCAAGGCCAACAGAATGTTGTACAGCAACTGCAGATGGGTAAGTGATTTCTAAAGAGTAGCAATAATATGAATCATTCTGTGAAAGCAGTATGGTTCGACTGGCCTTCCTTTTGCATCCAGCAAGCTCAAGGCCCTAGCTTAGTACCCCAGGCAGCACTGTGTAGCTGTCATTCCTCCCACCGGTGGGATCCTGGGTACCTGGTGCTATGTTAAATGTTTCCTGGCTCATCTTTTTAAAGAAAAGAAGAAATGGTGTTTTGACTAGTGTTACATTATCTGAAGATAAAATGTGTTTYATTTGTTTGCTATGTGAAGGTATCATACCTGCTGTGTTTGGCTATACTAGTACAGGAATTTGGGGTGCTAACTCTATTCTGAATGGGATTACAAATAGCTTTGGTGTCAAAAATCAGTATTATTATTTTTAATTAGTCACTGACACCTAGGTAAGTTTGAAAATTTACTATAAAAATATCATGTCAAAATATGAGTTACCCTTAAAACACTTAGCTCATTCAGTTGTATGCAAAAATCAATATTCTGATTTTGTAATATTTTCAAACAAATTCATTTAAACTACTTTGAAAGATGTTCTGAGGTAACCTGTTGGACTTTGCATTGTAATGGGGTTAGGTTAAGGATGCACATCATCTTTGGGCTGGAGCTGTGCCGGACAAAAGTTTGGCAGCCCATACTCTCATCCCACACTACCTGTCACTCCCACATCCTGCTGAAGATTGCTGCAGTATGGGTTTTGCTGGATGAGCTGCTACTGTGACCACTTTCTAATCCATTTCAAGCAAAAAGAGCCAGGTTAGCAAAGACCACCATTTAGACTGTTTAAATTAACCTGGCTTGTTTTGTCTGGAATGGAGCAATCACTTGAAAATCTGATCTGGAAGATTAGAAGGACAGTAATTTCTGAGAAGGAGGTAGTTACAAGCAGTTGAGAAAGGGACAAGGATGATAACCCATTTAGCTGATGCTGTTACAACTGAAAGTGGATGTGTGTCTACAGCTTTAGTTTATACAGAATATATAAATAAATAGGTCTGTTACAAAGGACCTTGATTTCTGTGTCTTCAAGACTTTTCAAAACTAAGGGATGTAGTTAGCAAAGACAGTTGATCTGAGTAGGCTTTGAAATTTCATTAAATCACAGGTGCAAAAGCTATCTGGACCTTGTATCCCAACCAAACAGAGGAGAAAACTTGCAGGGAATGGCTCCAGTCAGAACTGGATGAATAATGATTTCACAGAGGATATTAGAAGTAAACAGAGTGCTTGCACAGAATTTAATAGAGGGCTGGCCATCAAAGAAAGCTATCTCTCAGAAGGCAGGAACTTTATGGATAAAGCAAGAATTGCTGAAAATCAAGCTGAGGTAGATATTGTAAAGGAAATTAAAACAAACCACCATAGGTTCTTCAGCTGAATGGCAAAAAAAGAGCAAGGAGATGCAGTAGCATGTGACAGAGATAAAAGGTAATCTAAATAGGACTCAAAACTAAATGAGTACTCCTTAGACTTCAGTAAGAATGATGATACTGAACACAGGGGTGAAGGTGGATTACTGAAGGGAAGGGTGGAATAGCAATGGGAAAAAATTGTGGAAGCAGAACTCAGATAATTAACATTTCTGAAATCAGGGTAAACCTCATAAATAGCCACCTATAATTTTGGAAGAACTGGCACATGAGATCTAGTTTATAAACATTTCAGCCCAGTTCCACATAGAGAGAAAATGGTGGATGTTCTACTTCTAGTCAAGAAAAGGCTGTGATATTTAAGTGGAAACAATCATACTAAAGCAGCAGCAGAAGTATTAAAGGAAAATACCTTTCCTAAGGCTATTAAATACAAGCATCGCCTATGCATCAATGTAGCGAATGACTGCAGGGACTCAAGAGGAGGAGCATCTTGAGACATTTATTGTTTGTTTCTAAGCATATTTATACTAAGAAGTTTGCTGCTTCAGCGGTTTTTACGGATATATACTGTTCACGTCACAGATACGCTTCACTAAGCCAGTCACCATGCTGGTTATGTCACAGATAGCCAATCATTACACTGATCACACACGCGCGATCATGTCTTGTACCTTACATCATGCCTTGTACCTTGGTACTTGCTTCTCTTTTCCCATACGCTTTGCTGCTTGTAACTTTCCACCAGTTTAACCCTGTCACGACCCTCCACACGTCAGGATATTCCTGACTTGCAGATCTTGGGAGGTTAGGGTAATACTCCAGGAAAGTAACACTGCTTCTGTGTCCTAATTTTATACTCTTCCCTGGACACTCACTTTTGGTGGCTGCCAGTTCCTCGATCAGTACCTGGTCAACCAAGATGGGGGCTTTTGGTCAGACCTTCTACAACTATTCTTATGTTTTGATAGGAAACAAACAAAAATCTTTTTAGAAGTCACACTGGGACAGACTAAACACCTATTTTTCCATGATGAGATGGAAGATTTCTGGGTTAGAAGATCTAATTCACGTGGATTTTGTATCCCTTTTAATATTGTAAAGTCGCTGAGGCCTTTAAGGAAAAAAGTAAAGGGGGAATGGCCATTGATAGAACTGAGATAGTCTCATGCAGGAGCATGGATGAAGAATTCATCAAGGACAGGTCTGGAAGGTATTTTATTTCATCTGTCCATTGATGACCCTGGCAGAAAAGTGGGAGCAGGCCAGTGAAATCTGATGACAGTAAGGCAGGAAGCTTTATCACTACAAAGGAAGATTGGAATATTCTGTGAGCAGTCTGACCCTGAGAACTAGAGTAACAGCACTGGGATGAAATGTAATAATACAAAAAGCAAGGCTGTACACTTGAAAACTAATAAGAATTTATGCTCTGAATTTGGAGTTCATCAGTTGGAAATGACAGAGGCTAAAGATTTGGGTGCATTCATCAATCACTAGCAGCTGCAGAAGGAAATTGTGGTCTGTGGAAGTCCTCAGTCAGGGAAAATAATTCCTCTAGAAACAGGGAAATATCAGTGTCGTCATGCAAGGCATTAGTAAGGCATTGCCTGGAAAGACAGTGTTCAGCTCTCATCACTCATGCACAAAAGAGATGAGCACAAAATGAAGCAGGCATTCAAAAAGTGTCCCAAAATAATCAGGGAAATGGAAAGCCTATTTCACGAGAGGAAACAAAACAGAAATTTTTGTTTCTTGTAGCAGAAGGTGAATTGGAGAGGATATGCTCACCCTTTCTGTATAAATATTGCATGGAAGTAAATGTGAAGGAGACAGATCAGTTGATACAAGAAAAAACGTAAACTAAACATATATATATTTTTAAAAGGAAATTGTCTCTTTGTGAGACAATCAGGCCACCAGGCCATCAGTAAAACAAAACTCCAGATCTACTTTCCAGCAGTAGTAAAACAAAAAAACAAAAAACTGGTTAGCAGAATTCTGATAAACAGGTAGAATTCTGATGACCGGAATTTCATGACTTGGTTACCTGTGATGTCAAGAGCCTTGAATCAGTTGCTTAAGAAGTCATATCCACTGCTGTGTTTCTATATCAGCAGATATATTGTGGCTGGAGGAGAGGAAGACTTAAGATGAGACTAGAATGGGACAATATTAGCTCTCCGGAAACCTCAAATTCTTTGACTGAAACTTTTCTGTTAATCACTGCCATTTCCTGGCTTAAATGGCTTAAACTGAGCTGTTTCTTCCAATTTTCCTGAGAACACAGATAATCTCTTGTTAAGTCTTGGGAAGAAAATGGACAGGAGAGCAGCAAGTGGCCCTTCTCTGCAGACTTGCAGTGATAGGAGGCTAGAGAGCAAGCAGCTATCTTGCACCAACAATGTTTTCTTGTCACACTTCTGTACCACAGGAAGTTACAGGGGCAGACTGCACAGTCTTGCTCCCACAAGAGTTATGAAATGACCCAGACACAGTCCTGAGAGCTCGTCAAATGTTTTCATGGAATGGGCAAATTTGCAAACAGCAAAACCCAGTGGATAATTCATGAGCAGGAAAAATGTGCATAAACRTATTGAATAAATTATTTCCTATAAATAGGTCTTGCTTTCATAAATATAGTGCAATAAAGTGTCTTTTAATGGAAGAATGTGCTGTACACTAGCAGTGATTTCAGTACTAAATTCTCTCTATCTCAAACTCCCAAGGTTGTGCAATTAAAAAAGGGCAGGCCCACTTAAAATACAACATTAATGCCCACAGTATTTTAATAGACCATAAATCTGTTTTGTTGTATGAATCAGATCTTTAAGAAAGAACTTTTAATTATTGGTTCTTCCAGGGAGCTAAGAAAAATGATATAATGTTACCTATTGATGAGGTTTTGATGGAGTAATTCAGTACAGCATCATTAGCAAATGGATTTAAATTCAGAAATATAGTATGTTGTCTCCTTTTTTGTTGTTATGGTTTTCAGTAAACATGAGACAGAAGACAAGTCTTTGACTTAAGATAATTTATAACTATTGACAGAGCTTGGCAACAATTGACTGAAGCCCCTTATTTCTCCAAAATGCAGGTGCAAGCTTCTCGGTTCTGATTCACCAGGGCTGTATATTTGCACTGGGGGGTCAGGTATGTTACTGCCTTTGAAACTCTCCCATACCATTGCATAGAGCACCCAGCACTTTAAAGCATTATGCTAATTGCTAAGCCACTCTCCATCATCTTTGAAAGGTCATGGAGAACAGGAGAGGTGCCTGAGGACTGGAAGAAAGCCAATGTCACCCCAGTCTTCAAAAAGGGCAAGAAGGAGGACCCAGGGAACTACAGGCCAGTCAGCCTCACCTCC
>NW_020451226.1:177136-233025 GCF_003343035.1 Apteryx rowi | reverse complement strand
TGAAACACAGACACTTCCATCTGAACATGAGGAAAAACTTTTTCACTGTGAGGGTGACAGAGCACTGGAACAGGTTGCCCAGAGAGGTTGTGGAGTCTCCTTCTCTGGAGATATTCAAAACCCTCCTGGATGCAATCCTGTGCAATGTGCTGTGGGTGACCCTGCTTGAGCAGGGGGGTTGGACTAGATGATCTCCAGAGGTCCCTTCCAACCTCAGCAATTCTGTGATTCTGTGATTCTGCTAGCTCATCTTTTCAGGGAAGATATTGACATATGCCAAAAAGTGGGGTGAATGGCTACTTTATTTTCCAAAATTATTGAGGTTCCTAATTTTCTGTTGAAAATAACTGGAAAGGAGGCTCTATCCAGGACATGATTACTTGGAGCCCAAGTGACTCAAAAACCTAGATGTCACTTTCAAAAGCAACTTAGATATCTAAGTTCATTTAACAGGTATAGACAAAAGACAACTTCATAGTGGTTTCTTTTTTTATTTGGGGATTGTTTTTTAATTGCAAATGAATTAAGAGTATTTTAGCAGAAAAAGTTCCAGTCTTTGTTTCCAGTTCTGTTCTCAGAGGTATTCTGGATTTCGTTTAGTGATGCTTTAGTGCATAAGACATTCAAAGAGCAGGGACCAGAACCTACGTCTGTCCCTCGTCCATTTAAATAATACAGACACAAACCTACTGACCTCCTGTGGTCTGTTCCTTTGGGCCACTTGTATCTAGGCATCTAAAAGTTATGACTGAAGTCAAATGCAGATGGAAATTTCCGTAAAATCAGTGATGAAGCTGTACAAGAAGCCTCTGGTCCTAACTTGAAGACCTGGGTAAAATAAAGTGTCTTTGGTCACTTAAACGCATTTAAAATTCTGACATGTAGAAGGCTAAGCTGTCTGAAAGTCAGCATGGCTGACCTTCCAAAGATATATTAGCATACTTGAGAACCTTAACTAAGAGTCTTAAAATRTCAGTAAAGCTTGACCCCCTAGGAATCCCAGCTTTGCTGCTGTTGGTGAGTTTGAATGAAAGTTAGCAACACAAATACTGAAGACCCCAGATACAGGAAGGTGGATCAGCCTCTCTTTGACCTCTTTGAAGCTACTGAAAAAAGATCTTATTCTTTTTCTATTGAAATCAATGCATTTTTTGGCATTGATTGCAGTGGGAACATGATTGAGCCCAAAGGTGCTAATTAGTGCTTATTGGGATAATGATTTTGATGTGGACACAAAAGCAGCTCTACTATGCTTTGCAATGTTAATGAATCTGTAAAAGGCAAGGAAAGTGCAGTAGGAATAAACCTCAAATAATGTCACTCAGTACAAGACTGTCTCAGCTGTGAATAGATTCTTTTCATTTTATTTTTCCTCCTGATTTGTGACAACTATATTCTGAACTTTGTTTAACTGTGCTAGCAAAGGGCCTAGCTATATGTGTCTTTTTTACAGACAGCTGCAATACCTTCTGTCCTGAAAASTGATGGTAAAGAACATTCTGCCATAAACATTTAACAGATAATGACTATAACTCACTTGGGCTTCCTTAGGTACAGCAGGAAACCCTAACATCTGTAATATCAAGGGCCAGCTATCATGTGAAACTCCAGTTTTAACAAGAAGCTATAGAAAGTGCTGCAAGTCAGAAACATCTTCAATTTGGATTTTACTGCCAGTGACTTGCAGTGCCCTGCCAGATTTGTTTGTGTTCAAATTGCAATCTCATTTCAGCRGCTTCATGAGAGCCTAATAGGTTCCTCAATATCCTTTAGCCATTTTCTTGGCCTGGATCACACTGGCACAAAATAAATAAAATGGGAAAGTAGGAGGCAACCAAAGGTTATGTGTCCATGAACGCTCTCTGTAATTTTACATAGTGATTAACATTGCTGTGATGCAGGAGAGTACATGGGGCCCAAATGGGTCTTATCTTAGTCCTGTATGACACAAAAAGCAGCATAAAGTCTGGACTTCATATGGTAGGATGAAGGCTGTACTTCATATCGTAGCAGGACAACAGCACACCACGTACAGGCTGTGGAAGAGCTTTCTCCTTAAAATCCCATGATGGATAAGGTATGAAGAGGGAAACTGCAGACTAATTGAGAAAGAAAATGTCATCAGTAACTACATGGCTAGCTTTTTTACCTGAGGAGTGCTGAAGTGCTCATAAAAATCCACTGAGGTGAGGAGAGCGATTCTGTTCTGGTTTCTGTAGGCTCCCAGGACCCAGTTTAGATGTGGTGCGTGTGAGGCAGCACTGAGTACCATGGCTTTCTACACACATACAGGGAGCTGAAATTGGTTCATCTATTCTAGCTGTTGGCAGCATGGGAAAATTTGGGTATTTTTTTATACACTGCCAGCTTTCACAGTTGTATTTTTAACAGTAGGATCCCTTGCTCTTGAAGTGATATGCTGGGCTGCATTCAGTCCTCAGTTATACCTTTGTAACCCCACTGACTTCAAGTAGTAACTCAGGGCAGAGTCTAGACCAATATGGCTTTATCAAATGCAATCTCACAGAGAGCCCTATTTCTAAATGGATTTTTTAGTTAGTAAAGTGAAATAAATGTCCAGTAAATTCCTCAGAAAGCTATTCCCCTTGAAGAATAAAATAAACATTTATAATAGATTAAACAAGCAGCACTAGCAAGAAAAACAGCAGGTAATGTCAGAGACATGCTAAACAAGATAAAACTCTCTATTTGATCTTAATATTTTAAAAACAGTCTATGTCAGCCAATGTGTCCTAATGCGCTATTGTGTTATCTCAGTGGCTTTGGTACCATATCTCTACTACTGCTGCTTCAATCTCAGGCGTTCACTTAGACAAAATATTCCCACTTTTGCTAACACAGTTTTGGCTCTGATGCTGTTAGCAGGCCTCCAGCTTCTTTTTTTCGCCCCCCCCCCCCCGTTACAGTGATTAGAATTGTTCCTGGAAGCTTTAGATGACACAATGCTGAAAAAGTGTATGCTGTCTATACTAGGACTGGTACCATTTTTAGTGTGTTTTCAGTGTCAACAGAGTATTTAAAAATATTTATCCTAAGGGTAAAAAAAGGCCATGATTTAATTCTTATTATTTACTGCTTATATTATGTCAGTAACTAGTATTAAAATCCACGATGGAGCAGCTCAGTTCTGGACAAATAAACACCATCAGGAAGACTGTCCCAGGYTGCTTACAGTTTTGGTCAGAATCACTTTGTTTCTTTGAATGCTATATAACAGCATTCGCTTTCTTGGTTGCTGATTCTCCCATTGAAGACCGTAGGATTAAGGATTGCATCTCCTGGAAACTATGTATGTAAATCTTCCTGGGAATCAGTGCAAGAAAAAACTATCAGATTAAAGCCAGTCTATGTTATTAGAATACCAGAATTCCAAACATTAAATAAATTTTAAGGTCTGAAACAATACACAAGTCATCAAGGAAAATATCTACTTTAATAAATTACATGGGGGATTCCAGACTGCAGAGTTCCTATTGGTGTCAGTGGAACGCAGGGCACAGTCTTGCGGAAAACACTTGGAGCCTTCCAGCCCTAGTCTCTAAATTCAGTATTTCAGGGAGACTCATCCCTCTGACAAGAAGAGAGACAAGGCTGCAGTTGTTTGATATGTGTTAGATCTAGACTTCTGTCTGAACTTGAATATTCTCATAAACACAGTGTACAAATAATATTAGATACAAATATGAGTACTTCCCTYGTGTGAAAAAAAGGGAAGTATAAAGAGCTAGATAAATAATAGCTAGAGTCTGGCAGGTAATAGTGCTGAAGAGTAACAAAAAGAAACCCTGAAAGCCGTGAAAAGCAACACATTTTGGCATTAAGCAAGTTCTAAGGATACAGTTATAATAGGATACTGATGAACTGGAGCCTTTCAGTCAGTTTTAAACACAGTCCTACAAGGTGCTGTGAGTTGAAGAGTTCTCCCTTTTGGTCATGTTTGGCAGAAATATACTGAAGTGAAAACCACGTTAGATCCAGTCCAAGCCTCTCGACTTGGTGACATTGCTTTCAAATATCGTTAAGAATGGTGTAAGCTACTTGCTTACTTCTCCTCCTAGGTCCTGGTCTGTACTATGCAGGGTAGAGCAAGACAAGCACACTGTTTAGATAACAAAAATCTAGCCCAGACCAAAATATTCATCTCTTATTTCTATTGTTCACACAAAGAACCTTCATTAATTCAGCTGAGCTACCTGTGTGAGCAACTGTTCACAAGTATGTGAGTGTAAATGAAACTATTTAGACTTTACTTCTTCATGCATAGGATCAGTAGCCACTAGCATAGCTGGATCATCTTGATAGTTAAACAAGTTACTTCTGCTAACRTAACCAGGCTTCATGGAAAAAAATAGGCAACGTGTTAGGGCTAGAAGGATGCAGATGATTTGTCAGGAGTTTTGGATAGGCTTTATTCCTTTCACCAACACTTTGCCGAGAATGTCTTTCTCTGGGAGTCCTACCTAGTCATCTCTTTTTTTTTTTTTTTGGAATCCAGACCTTATACTGAAAGGTGTAGAAACTGTTTACAAAGAAGATACAACAGGATGACTAGATGTTTCCTTGAGAAAGCCTAAATGTTTTGGAGATTTTGGCTGAATGACCTTTAGAGCCTTTTAGATATGTACTTTTGTTTCTTATTTTTCATGTCAAATTGTGCTTTTATTAGGTACTGAACTCTCTTAACTTCTGTCAAATGGATCTTTTTAGTTTTAAAGGTGTATTTTAGCATTACCCTAGACACTGGTTTTGTATTTGGGCCTGTTCACCTAATTCTGTTAGTAAAACAAAGAGAAAAGTCACCTCTTRAATTTACTTTATCACCAGTTCACAAGTTCAGAATCTGATGTGACTATTCAGAGAGGTACTCTGCCCATCTATGAGTGAATGCCATCTTAATCTGATATAACAGATGCATGACCATGCCTGAGAGTAACACAACAGCCATTTCCCTCCTTTCTGTTCTTTTTAGTTTTCTCATTTGCAGTTGTTCTGAAGAAAATGATTTCACTAGTCTCAGTTCAGTATGAGAACTGAGAATATGTGGTTTCTTTCTTATTAATAAAGTAATCACAGATTTATTAAAATCATGTTTTACATTGTTATAGTGCCAAATCTGATTTTCTGAGTTACAGTTTTCTTGTGGCTATCCATTTAATAAAGTAGAGAGAGGTTTGGTTTTTTTTTTTATAAAGAAGCTGGTCTGAAATGAATAAAAAGAACCTGAAATTATATGTTTGTCTTTAAAAGGAAAAAGATAACTTCTAAATAAAATTGTTATTGACAAGCTAGTGCCTCAAAAAGATAATAAAAGATGGAATTTATCCTAAGATAGACATTTAAGATAGATCAGATAAATCAACTTTTAGAAATCCCCTTTTCTCTTCCCTGATTACGAAGGGGCGGTTCAAGTTACCTGAAACAGATTTAAGAATATAGATATAAGACATCTAAGTTTACGCTAGATGAAACCCACTTAAATGTTTCAAATATTTCTTTTCTAGGTGGTGTAGTTCAAATCTTTCCATGTTCTTGGCTTGGCTTGTATAGTTAAACTGTTTGGAATTCTGTTTAAGTCTCTCTTTGGGGCTATGTTTTCTTCCATTCACTTGACTAAGAAATAACTAAAAATGCCAGTTGTTTGAAGCAGACTTACTTTGCAGAACATAGATGCAGAGGAACCGTTTGGTTCCTCAATTCTACCTCCTGCTATTGCTGGCAGCCCAGATATAGAATCCATTTTCCCAAAATGATCAAGCTTAAAACTAGTTCATTTATTTTTTTCCCACTATTCCTGTTGGGAAGCTGTTCCAACATGTTGTTTTTCTGGCGGCTGAAAGCCTCCTAATTTCCATCATAAATGTGTTCATGGCCAGTTCATTCCCCTTGGTCATGCTGCCAACATTATCTTTTAGCACAAATAGCTGGTCTTTCTTAATACTATTCAAACCCGTGCTGTTAGTCCATAGCACATGACCTTGCACTTTGCCCTCTTGAAATGTATTCTGTTTTTCTGAGTACATTACTCCTCATAGTCCTTGTCTTCCACTATGTTATTCCAGTCTCTTTTACCTAACTCTTCAAAATTGAGATTTAATTCTCCTTTTCACAGGTCGCTAAACAGAAACTAACTGACCTGGGAAATGTCTCCACTCTGTTAGAGCTTCTGTACTATCAGAGATGTCCTAATATTAACTCCTCCTCAGGAAGGGCAGTAAGGCAGAGCGCTAGTGGGAATTCATGATGGAACAAGTCTGCGGCAGAGGGGATCCATCAGTTTCCGTTCAGAAAGGCATAGATAAGAAACATTCCTTCTTCCTCCAAGTTTTTTACATGATTGATTCAATGTACAGCAGCTTTTGAAGATTTGGTTTACCATCTCTTCAAAATACCAAACAGACTGTACGGTTCCCATGTATCTGGTCAGTGTGATCACAAATGATTCTTCTATCAAGATATTGGGGAAATACTTCATCTCTGCATTCTCCCTTCACATCCCCAAAACAATTACAAGATTTAGGGCAAGGTCTGTACATTCTTTTAAAGATACAAGACAGTGTAACAGCACACTTGTATTAAGGGTGCATTAAGGACAAGGAGGTTGATGATATTTGGCTGGAGGGAGGGCTCCATATCAGAGTTGCTTAGTTAAGTTCTGTAAAGAAGCCATAGTTGCTGATATCGCTACTTAATCTCTGATGAACCTCGTTTGGGAGAGCAGGATGGGGTATGATGTCAGAAAGTGTCCTCCGAAGTTATAACAATTCTAGGAAATGTTCTCTGAGGCTTCCTACCAACAATGGTGCATGTCCTTCATGTCATAAATTGTGTTAGACCAATGCTTTCTATTGATATTATATGTTGATGACAACTGACCCTTGATTCCTGTGCTGTTGAATACTCTTGTGATGTATTGAAGGAGTCAACTTTACATATGTGATTTACTAAACAGAGAACAGCCTTGAATGATGCTTGAATAAGGAGTTATTAGAATAAATATCTCTTGCCATTTGCTTTGGAAAAGGGTTGCAGAGAAAACCCACTGTCAAGGCTTTCTAAAAGACTGTCAGGGAGAAAGTGCAAGAAAGAGTAGGGAGCATCTGACATCTCTGAGATTTATGAATGTGTTGCAAGCTCTCGCAGAGCTCGTTCGGAAAATATACAAGGGGCACAGCCTGTCAGTTGGGCTGTGCACTTGGTAGTAAGACAAAGACAATGCATTTAAATACGGTATTGTATGATCATGATTTTGTTTTATTGCTAGTCCTTCTGTTGCCAGAAGAAATCTATTTTGTGCCAAATTGGCATTAAATTTGATGACCATATGGGAGGTGATGTAATTTCAACTCTTCCAAATGTTTTGCAGAAACTTAAGACAGATTTAGGTTGGGGTTTGGTTGATTTTTAGGAGATTTTTGTTTGTTTGTTTTGTTTTGTTGGTTTAAACCTGAGTAGTTGCCCAGCACTGACAGGAACTGAAATCAACTTAATGGCATCTTTTCCTTTGAGAAAAGATGAGAAACATTTTAATCATCATGTCTTATTGATCAGGATTATGAAAGTCTTCTTGGGAAAACTGTAGATGTGTTAATGAGACTGTCAGCTACTGTGAATTTTTTGGAAATGAAGACTTACTAGCTTAAAAGGTGACCATTCACCTTTTGAGCATGGAAGCAATAGATAGAGTCAGAAAACTGAAGTTCAATAATGTGGGTAATTTGTTTTCCTTTACTATTTCAATTCTCTTCTTTTTATTTATTTATTTAAGTATTGTGGTAAGGCAGAAGATTTTGAAAGATTTTAAACAGGTATTTTATTGCAAATAAGTGCATGTCCAGTTTCAACTCATTTTGGCAAGGCATAAGCAGATCTTCTGTCTTCTTTGCAAACACAGTCTACTAGATGATAGTACACTAAAACTGATTTCTGTTAATGCCTATGTTGAAACTGATGATGCACTGACAAAAACACAAGAGTTTGCTTTTATGTTTCTACCACAGCAAAATCACCTTGTTGCAGTGGAGATTTTGTAAATAATGTGGAAGCCACTATCAATTTTCATCTTACAAATGTCTTTTTTCCCACATCAACTATTTTTCTTTCCTGAGTCAGGACAGTAAAAGATTGTTTGAAAAGATTCAAAGAGAGAATCCCTGATCAATGCTAGGTAATAGGATGTTAGATATTTCAGAACAGAGAATAAAGATTTCACCYTTGCTCTCCTCCTTTTAATTTTGTACTACAGATGGCAAAATTGCCCAAGAAATGTCACTGCACAAACAGAAAAGGCCAGAACTGTGAGCAATTTTTTAAAAGTATTGTTCAGTATTTGCCAAGGATAGCATCCGTTATGGTGAATGGTTCAAACCATCTATGATTAAAGAACAGCCACAGAATTGGAATAAGAAAAAAGAAACAGAGCAAGAAAGAAAAAAGATGTTTTTATCCAATCCCAAGGTAGCTGGGAATGGCACAGCCATTAAATTAAATTTAGGGAGCGAGACTGGCTGTAGTTATGAAAGTTGGAACAGAATGAGAGTAGTAAAGTGAAATATAGGTGGTACAGATCTTCTTGCTTAGCTTTTCTGCATAAAGCTAAATTCTGTGTTCAGGATGGCCTAGCTCATAACACTGAGTGTGCACAGCAGTTACAGCAATAAGAGCAGAGTTATAGCTAACAGCAGTAAACAACTGAATGCCTGGGACAAGAAATGCTCAAACTCTGAGAAGGCTTTGCTAGCTGCTGTGTGGGATTAGAGAATTTTAATTACATCTATACAGGACAACGCTCTTGAGACTAATCACTATTCAACAGTGTCAGAGAAGTCCAATCAGATTTGGAACAGTAAAGCTTCAAACATGAAAATTCTTGCCTGTATGCTTAATTTGAAAGCTAGTGAGGTGAACAATATGATGTATGCCAAATGAGGATTGACAGAAGTGCATCAGTGTTAGGAAATGCATGATGTTGAAAAAGGCAGCAGTAGAAGGAATGAAAGTTCATCTTCCTCAGGGAAAAGCCATTATCACTGTTGTATGATGACTCTGTGCCTGATATTTTACCTGTATCATATGAGTGGATATCACGTTTTTGAGGAAGGCATAACATGATGAAGAGATAACAATGTGCTTGAAGGAGTGGAGGAAGGAAAAGACGCATCTCATGACAGAAATATCAATTGGTTGATGTTAGAAGCTGGCATACAGAAATAAAAGGCATTGGTTTTGATGGGAGGGGAAAGAAATACATGAATCTATTATTAACTTTGTACTTCATAATAGCTTTGTCATTCATTTTGGTCACCAAAAGGGTGGACTATATTCCCACAGCAAGTGTCACAGTTTAAAAAGTAGCATTTGTGTTGGTAAATCAAATCACTGGATTTACTTCTGGGGAAGTCACTACTTCAGAAACCATGGCAGGTGTCTGGTAAATGATGGGAATTATAACTAAATATCTCAAAATAAAAAGCATATTGCATATTATTGGTGCTCATTTGGGAAAAAAAGATGGAAATAGCTCAAAACTAAGCTGAGAACATGATCATCAGAGAAAAAGAGATGAAAGATTTCTTTTTGACCATTTGGTCTACATCAAATGGGCCTACTGAGCTCATTACAAGATAAAGAATGAGCTCCTTTTATCACATGCTGAAATTCTGACCTTAAAGTAACCTTTGAAAGCAATGTTCTCCTGTGTCTATAGGGGAAAAAAAGTTGAAAGGATATGCTATGCTTAGTATGACCAGATATCTTTACCAGCATATGTTAGATTTTAAGACCTCTCAGAGAGTCCCATGTTTTTGAATTTTTATTGATATTGATTGATGTAGAGTTTGTAAGGGAGAAGTACATCAGTGCTTGAAGATGTAAATGTTTCAGAGTCTGTAAAAGGTTATTCTTTTGAATGGTCTGAGAAGAATCTACAGTTGCCATGATAACATAAAAGAAAATGCAGGCAAGGCAGAGCCATA
This sequence comes from Apteryx rowi, assembly GCF_003343035.1. Lineage (NCBI taxonomy): Eukaryota > Metazoa > Chordata > Aves > Apterygiformes > Apterygidae > Apteryx > Apteryx rowi. The sequence continues at coordinate 223,033 of NW_020451226.1, read as the reverse complement.
AAATCTTAGAGATACTGCAGAACATTAGCCCATGTATTATAAAGTCATTTTCATTGAAACAGCAAAGCAGAATCTTGCTCTGGTTACAGAAGTGGCATTTAACTCATTTCCCTTTTGCTTTAGATTTTCTCTGTTTTTATACAGGCGTTGTTCTTCCTGTCCAGCACACAAGCTCTTTAAGGACAGACATGTTTTTCAGCCCCCTGTTCTTTATTCAGAGGAGTCTCTTTTCTACACATTGGGACCAGATCTGTGACATCATTAGTACTAGCAATATTCATGTTTAACAAATATTCCAAATGGTATGACTAAAATATACTTAGTCAAAAATTGTTTGTCTGTGAATCTATTTGCTTCTGTACACCTATTCCATCACCATTGTTGGAATTAATTATTTTAATGTGTGGAACTGCCAAAATAGTACACGAGGAGGCCCTTTATCAGTGGTGCTACCTCTTTATGTGCCTGCCAATTGCCATTCTACTAATTGCTGACCATTCTATAATGGGAACTTACAAATTATGTAATGCCCTCACTCCTCTGCCTGTCACGTTTCTGATCTTATCACCATGATGAACATCTTAGCTTTTTTAATGATGAAATAGGAAGACCCAGAAATAGCATGGACCAGCTATTGTCTAGCAACAATAAATAAGTATGTGCATCTCCATTTGATCTTATGTTAGAATCATGTCCCTAAGATTGCACACATGCCTAAAATTCAATGTGTACAAAAGTGTTTGCTGTCTTGACATCTAAAGTAGGAAACTTTCTGATAGTAAAATTAGCCAGTCTATGACAAATCTGTACAATGAAAATCTGTGTGCATGAAGATCATTTTTTCCTACAGCAAAGAGAGTTTTGCTGTTCCTAAAGCCATGTTGAATACAGTTAAATAATTTGAATGGTAGCTGCTAAGTAATTTAGAAGTTGATCCATAACGTTAAGAAGTTTTTGAAGTTACATTTGGTAAATCATCAAGTGCAATTATAAGTCAAGGCATGTCTATCTTCCCTCACTTATGAGAGCCATTTGAATGGAAAAAAGGCCTTAGGGCAGCTATTGCAGGAGATACTGTTATATATAGGATTATTCTGAGATTTACTGGCACAAGAGTGATGGTGTCATAGCAGAGCTTTTAATCTGAAAAATACTAACAGTGTTCTAATTGGAAAAGGACTAAGTCTTTCCAGACTTTTCCAGTATGCAGTGAAGTTGCTGAGTTCTGTCTGTGAAAGGTAAGAGAAGTGTAGAGCAAACTCCCAATGCAGAAAAGCATGATGGATGAGGTAGTTAGAGATATATCTGCACCTAGAGAAGAGTATAGGTATCCTGTAGGTTTTTATAAAAAGGCCACATGATATAGAACTTTAAAAATGTCCCTGGGTGCCTGTCTTCATACCAAGGCCACTGAACATCTCTCTAAATTTGGCCCTATTTCTTTATCTAGAAATGAAGATTGGGCAGTATTAAATCTAAAGACTTTATAAAAATAAACATTAAATCTCAGTGACTTTTCTTGTAAATATTTTAACTCCCAATGGGTACAAAGTGCAATTTTAAATGGGATCTCTGCATTGACGCTAATCTCCAGAAGGCATTTCCAGACTTTGCACGTAGAGTTTTCAATAAAATGTGATCACTTCTTACAGCATGTCTCTTTAGACTCTTTGGCCTCATCTAAACTTGAGATAGGCACAGCCAGACCAGTGGCAGGTAGCAAAAGGGTTTTCTGTCCACACAAGGCATTCTATTTCATGCACAAAAAGCAGCAACTGTATCACTGCGCAGAGCGCCATGCCCATACAACATGGCCTGTGTGTTGTTGCACTTACCCTTCCACGCTTGGCAGAGTTTTCTGGTGCAGAAGCATAATGGCTATAGTTTATAGTGTCTATTTGCTCCTTTTCTTGATTTTAGTTATGCATCTGAAGCAGAGGGAGTATAAGGTTGTCAAAAGCTATAATCTTCCACTAGATTCTGCAACTGAGAGTACTATGACTGTGACAACCCTCTGATACAAGATTTAGCTATGTTTTAGTGTTCTTAAATTGTTACATCCTTTTGACAGTAAAGTTTTAAATCAATGTGTTTCTTATTGTGATACACTGTGCTGTAAGCATACAAACGAAGAGGCTCAGCTTATGAGGTGCACAGTTTCTTTATCCATGTGTCAGATACCTTCAGCTTACATTTCAAGGCATTTTCTCAGTATCTAACAGAACAAAGCAATACAACAGGGCCTTATTTGCAAGGTGTTGAGCATACGCATCTTCCCCTTTGTGTTTCATTCATATTCTGCATGCTTGTCACCTCTTAGACCATTTAAGTGGATTTGAATGTCTTTGGTCAACAGCAGTAGCAGCAGACAGAAGGGGAATAAGCACCAATCCTGATGGCTTTACCTGTTGTCACAGTCCTAACAGGAGCTGTGGATGATGTGAAACCCAGAAACTCTTACCCATAATGAAGCAGCAATAACAGGAGGCATTTCAAAATGTCCTAAAGGCCCCCTGGAACATCTGTCCTACCTGGCCGGTACCCTTCAGCAGCCAGACCAGTCTAATATCGTAGATGATTAGTCTAGGTACAGTATTACACACTCATGTTCCAATTAATACAGAAAAGCTTCAATATTACAGTTAAAAATTTTAAGCAAAAAATCTTCCTAGCATCTACCCCTTTCTCTCTGGTGTTAAACTCACTCCTCCAAAGTTCCTCTGCATCCTAAGATTGACTGCTTCAAGCAGAATTTGGGGAGGTTTAGGAAGAGCTGTCAGCATCCTGAGGTCTGCACTGGGAAGACTGTGATATTAGCGATGGGGTTTCTATCTTCTCTTTGGCAGGAGGCACATGATGTTTACATTGACATAGATTGATTCTTCTTCCTCAGGAAGCTTGGGTCTTCTTGGGTTTATTTTTATACACTCTCTTAACAGTCTGCCTACATGCTCTTTCTCTTCACTGGTTCCCAATTATTCAATTTTTCTCTTCTCTTTGTTAGCTCTTAAAATATGGTTTCACCTGAACAATGCAAGGGTGTACTGCCGTAGTGACCACTGACTGGCCATTAGGATTTGTGTTTATAGTGCAGGATCTTTAGTATCACAGTGTGTCTACGTTCTTCCTCACCATGTTTTATTCTAGATTCATTCAGTACACAGAGTAACTACTTGTTATTGCTGTAAATTAAAGCTAAATTAAAACATATTTGAACAATAGATATCTGATTGCTAGATAAATTGCTATCACATCTAAACCAGTTAAAATCAACTCAGCCCAAGAGAAGCCCAGACAAGTCCAGAGACCCTGCACTATCAGACCAACACAAAATGCGTGGTCTTTAGGAAGTAATAGCAAAATGATATTTTACTGTGCTACTACTTGCCTGCTTCATCGATTTCTGGGCATTGCCATATTCACTAGGTTTTATACCAGAGTATCAGCCTTCTTTTTTACATTGGTAACAAGTCACACTGGAAACCTGAAGCAGCTTTAGCAAGAGACATCRGAGATACCAGATACTCTATTTTTAGGAGATCTACTTATGTAGTTGACCTGGGATGAAAATTAGGCAAACCACCAGCTGTACTGATGATATTTGAGAGAAATGGGAGAATTCCAGTATAGGATTGCTACCTTCTAAAGCAGAAGACCGTGAGCCCGCGCTCATAGAGATGAACGTGCACACATGTGACTCCTTCAATGTGTCTAGGACTTGTTAGTGGAATCGAGACCTTAATGGTTAGAAATTGGCCTGATGGCAATTACATGCTAATGAAAGGTGCATATTATTCTGATATGTGATGGGATACACTGTCCTTTTGCTTAGATTGAACCATAACTGAAGGGTGGAGTATAAGCATCTCCTCAGGATTTTCCAGTTGCTTACCTGGTGTTTCCCTTTTCAGCAGTGCAGCCCTAATGAGTCCCACTGTTAAAACATCAAAAGATCACCAGGCAGTACATACAGATCATAGGTGCTTTACCTGAGGGTGTCAATCCCACAAGGAAGCAAGGTACTGTGAAGCTGAGCCTTAGTTTCCCTTGGGAATCTAGCTCCATAGAAACAGTTTGCTGAAAAGACATATGCCATCTAATGGGGATTAAATGAATGGGATCTTAAAAGCAAGGCAAGGCTAGAAAGTAGAGGTAACATCTTTTATTAGACTATCCAATACAGCTGGGAAAAACAGACAAGCTTTTAAAACCTCTTCTGCAGGTATGATTTTATAGGAATTATTCTAGAAAACCCCAGAAGGTCACTGAGAATATCCCATCTATAAAGTGCTATTGGCTAGCTTAGATATTCTCCATACAGAGTTATCATTCACAGAAAAAATCTATAGGACTTAGTCCAAAGTATGACAGCATAAGTAATAATTAATAATTCTGGATCTGAAAGAACTCTGAGCATCACCAGTGATGTTTTAATTTAATTTAATTTAATTTAATTTAATCACATTGTAAGGAAAATATAACTTTAATCATTTTGGAAAAAGGGAAACATTTAATGAATAATTTATTAATGATAATTTAATGAATAAGGTGCTCTTTAGTTATTAAGCTTCCTTTCACACACATGAAGTAAACTAATCACTAGTAAAAGTTACCAGCATTACGATATTACAGTGTAAATGAAAGTGTCATTAATTTAGTAATTCATTTCTGTGTATCTTTAAGTATAATGGACCCATTAATGCTGAAAGTTGATAATAAATATGACAGTGCAATCAAAAAATAATTAGCTGTGATACATTTAATTGGTATATACAGCAAGTCTCAGAACAAATCTTTCTTTGCCATTTCTTGGCCAGAGTTGTTGGACAAGATTGTTTGTGACGGTGAACTGTGTCAAGCTGAATATAACAGTCTAAGGTAGAACACCTCCCAGCCCATATCTCCTGCCCCAGGGGCTGCAGTGGGTCTGCACTGCCTTTTTTATGCCTAAATGGAATAACCAAACCCCACCAGTTTAAGAGAAAGAAGCAAACATCACAGCCAGAAAACAAAAACCAGAGAAGTGTGGATAAAAGAGGGGAGCATGTTGTGAAGAAGAGTGGGAAGCTATGCAAAAGTAAAGAAAAGTAACTAGACATTAAAAATAACAGGAAGGGGGAATTAGAAGAGATAAATGATTGTGTGATAGGAGTAGCATAATGCTAAAATATTAGACTACATGAGCAATAAATCCACTGACATTTGAACTAAGACCAATTCAGTTATTTTATATTTTTCTAAAATGTCAAGGTGCAACCTAGTTGAAAAAGTCAATCTGCAAAAATAATTAATGCCTGCAAGTACTACTGTCTTTATTATGGACATATCTGCTGTGCTACTTTTTTCTCATTTCAAAGAGGAGACTGCTTAGTTCCTCACTTAAGTTTGTGGATAAGATTTAACCTTAGGGAAAAAAAAAAAAACGTATATCATGGAAAGCAATAGAATTGCTCCTGCTTATGCAGAGGGGCAGTTTTGCCCTACACTTTTTTTCTGAAAGCATTTTCTTTGTCCCTGCTTTTTCTGTTATACACACAGAGTTTGAGTCTCTATTGCACTTGAATTTAGTATTCTGCATTCTGACCTTTTAGAAGGGAGATAGCTTCTGAGTCAATGGACTGTGTAATGCCAAAGCTCAGGTGTGGTCTCCATTACTAATCCTTCCACTGGCTTTGAAACTGAGCGCCACTAGCTCTTGCTGTACTACAGTTTCAAACAGGCTTTAATTTTGGGAAAAAAATAAGGTTAATTAATGACTACATAAATAACTTGTTTGACAGTAAAACAAAACAAATTTCTGGGTATGGCTTTTACAAAACAGATTAAATACATAGTACTGCACAAGACAGACAGGTCGTACCATTCTCAGGGCAACTCCTTCCTAAACAATGGAGTAAGACCAAGTTTGTATTTGTCCCACTGGATTAAAAAAAAAAGAATCGTGGAATTAAGTCTTTTGCTGTAAAATGACTGGGTTTTTTTATTATTATTATGAATCATAAATTAGAACCTGTAGGGCACTGGTTTCAGATCTTTAAAAAATTTGGTRTTGGCTCTAGATAATAGGTATAGAATCAAATGAATCACTAATGTTGTTCATAAAATAATTTCTATGCCTATGAATTTCATACGTGCTTCTAGCCTGTGCAATACATAAACAAATATTTAATTGCTTAAATATTCTCAGCCACTTATTCCTTTACCTAGCATAAATCTTCTGTAACTCCACTGATGTCCAGGAGGTGCCATTGTCATCTCCATTTAAGTGGGCGATGACTCCGGCCAACTGCTTTCAAATTATAAAAACTGGTTTTTAAAATACTCTCTGAACGTTGCATGAGATCTTGGATATTGCAAGAAATGCAGCCAAGTCAAGTCAGCAGGTCTGGACTGTATTTGCATCTTTTATCTATGCAGGATTGGAAACGGAGGAAGAATTCAGTGAGGGAATCTTTAACTTTAAAGAGAGTTTCTTTGCCAGAAATAAGAAACTTAGCATAGTTGAGCTGCATTTATTGTGAGACTAAGAAATTAGTTGAATTCTGTTCATCTTGCTGTGGCTCCAGTTCCACTGGAATGATTGTGGAAGAGGACTAATGAAGTTTAAGAAGAGGGAAGTTAGCATCTGAGCTATGTAAAAATAAAGACAACTCATGTTAAATAAATAAAACATATCTCATGAGGCTGTTGATCATACTTCTGGCCTGATTAAATAAACATGGCACCTCATTCTGCCTTGTGAAATTTTCCTGATCTTCCTGTGAAAGAGCTTTATCTTCCTAGTGTACTGCTGAGGAATGCAAGACAGATATCATCAAGAGGGATCAATGAAAAAAAGAATATTCAAATAGTGAAATATCTACCTTGGATTATATCCTAATTGGATATTACATTATTCTAAATTTATTTCACTCTCATATTACCTTATTTGAGTCATTAGAGACTAATGAAAGCTAATGTCAATTAGTTAAATCCTTGTTATGTCCCATCTAACAGCAGTCAGTGAACCGCACTGTATAAGAAATAGGCACTGATGCATTTCCTAATTAATAAAATAATACTGTGGGAGGAGGGAGGGAAGGGAAATGCTTTTTCAGATTTCCTGTAAGTCTCCATAATTCAAAAAGCTTGGTTGTTTTCTTATGAATTTGTAATTGAGAATCCATTATCTCATGTGAAAATATATTTAGTATAGTGCATTCAAGTTTCCCTTTTTTGATATAAATAAGATTTTCTTCATAGAGGTATTCCGTGGCAAAAAGCTATTGCAAGATACCATCTCATGAACTGTCAAAACATCCCCTCTATCAATCTCACTCACTACAGCTCTGCTGAAGTACCTCTTGCTCTTCCTAAAACTGGAGATCCAGGTCGTACAGTTWGCCTTTCCAGACCCTTTCTCAGTATGAACTTGGGCAAACCTTATTTGACCTGCATATCTGGATTTCCTATCTACGATATCTCAAAAGTGATCCTACCTGTTTCAGAAGGGAGCCTCCAAAGAGATGGAAGGTGTCATAAAAAATATAAAGTATTTTTAATATTTAATATTATAAAATGTGTCTTCATTCCAAAATGCTCTGACAGTCAGTTAGTATGTGCTGGAACTCCGGTTCCCATTTTAAGGCAAATATTATCTCTTACACTTCCTATTCTCGACAGAGATGTACTTTGGGATCAAAGCATATAGGGTTTTCCTTGTAACCCTGACAACAAATGACTGGGCATAAGTCTAGCCCTTTATATGATGAGAGTGAAAGACTTCTCACTCTATATCCCTCTGTCCTTAATGCAATAAGACAGTTAAATGYGCATAAGTGTGCTTAAAGGCTATGTAGCTGATTAAATTTAAGCCAGAATTTAAACACTTTGATGAATGAAACCAGCGTCTGAATACCAGAACAAAATCTGAGGTCTGCTGCCTGGCATCTGCAGGGCAGGAGAGTGGTAAACTGTACATGACAAAGGAGTATAGCAGGTTGCCTGCCTCCGCTGCCTGCTGAGAAATCTTTGAAGGTATTATGCCACTGCAGAACTACTTTTAATGGTGGTATTTTTAACTTTTGTTGTTGAGAACTCATCTGTCCCACTGAGTTTCATTTCTTTTGTGACATTGAGCCTCTTTAAAACTGTAAATAATGAAAGCACAATTTTCTTTGTGCTCTCAAAGTTTTCCTCCTCACAAAATACTAAAATAAATGTTCAAGATCATAAATAAGCTTTTCCATAAAATCTATGCAGAAATATCTTTCTAGTGAGTATTTTGTTTACATTCTTGACAGCAGGGAGTAAATTTTCAGTGTAGTGTTTGATGATTTACAGTAGATTCAACTCTTATTAACTTTAAGGAGAATTCTGTAACTTACTGTTCATGCACCACGTGAAAATCAACCCTTGGGTGTGACCCTTGAGTATATATCGTTTCATAATTTTAACAGTGTCCAGTATCTGTGTCATTATTGGCAATGAAGTAATTTTTTATTAAAAATTTTATCACTGGCATTGAAGAGTGCAGGTAGGTATAAGTGCATCCTTGCTTGAAAATTGGCAGGATGCTGCTAACAAGTGTACAGTGCTACATAGTTATTGGTGTTTCTATATGGAAAACCACTTTTGCTTGAATATAGCAAAATTAAAAATACCATTCCTCATCATGCCTTATTTATGGCTCTTCTCCTTCTAGCTGAATATAGATATGGCAACGCCAACATATTGTGATGTTACCTGCTAAGAAGTAGAGTTCATTTAAAATAAGGAGATGAGAAGTTTCATGGTAGGAGTACTGCTTGTGCATGCTGGAAATGTAGATTCTGTTCCCATTTTGCCTGGTGTACTGCTGTGTYGTATTGGGAGGGTCATGCTGAACTTCATTTGAAAGGAAATTGGTGGGAATTACATGTTTCACTGTCCTTCCTCCCTTGCCTCACACCTCCACCTTTTCTGTTTCCCCCTTTGTAAATTGTGGCACTGACTTCCTTTGGAAAGGATTTTAAGATCAGTTGGCAAGAAGCAACGTATAAGTACTGGCATTATTAATACGATTAACAATACAATTGCATTGAACAAGTATGAAAGTAACTAGAAGAAAGTGGCATTAGCACAAGAAGGTGGCAATTTGTTTGCATTCGTTCGATGGATGTCCCTGGCAGCCCTGAGCTGCATCATTATATAACAGCAGGTCTGCATCCTCCAGGCTTTTTCAGAGTCCACCTTCGATGCTTGAATTTATTGATGTTACTGGGGTTACACTGACATTAAATAGAAATGTATTCAGTGGTGGTGACTCAAGCCCAAGATTTAGAAAATTGTAGTTCAATTATTACACATGGTACAGGCTTTCAGTTCTCATAGTGGGGCTGATCCTCCTTCCATGGAAATCAAGGCAAAATTCAGTCTTGCTGGACTGAACTCCATGCTTTGCTAGAATATTCTGGGTATCACAGGAGAGTCCCGAATGCATCTGGAGGATAAATAAGCTGTAGCATTTCCATATTTTGCAACCGACTATGCACTAGGAAACAGTTTTATATGCATAAACTAATTTCCAAAGGGGTTCTATGCTACAAGTGATTTACAGAACTGCAGGCAGAAAAATGCTTCCAAAAATGCAAGGAGGAAACTTTGCATTCCTCACAGTTTCAAGAGCTAGGGAGGAGATCTGGCACCAGAAAATGATGTAGGAAGTTCAGTCTTAGTCATTTGCATCTGCAGTATCAAAGAGTTCCACTACTGACAAACAAACAGAGCTCAGCAGGATAGGTGAATGATAAGGAAACTGCAAGAAGCTGAGCCTGCTTAAATTATGCCATATTTTATGCCATCTACTTAGTTTGCCTACACAGACTACAGACCCATTTCAGGAGCCCTACCAAGGCATAAGTAATGATATTCCTAGGAATGTCAGAATGCTTGTTTAATTAGGTTTGGAAGATTTGATTGTATAATGGAAGATACATCGTGGCAGACTGAACTAAATGTTGGGAATTCTGATTAAATATCTGCATTTGCATGCAAACAGGGCATCAAAATAACTGGAGACTGCACCTTTTTTCCCTATTCCCCAACCTGGCTGCTTTTAAATTACAAGCTTATCACTGCAAATAATCTCAGTAGCAAATATCTGAGAAAAGACTCAACATTTACATTTTTATTGATTTTACATATGAGTCAAGGCAAGCAAATTACTGTGTTAAATGATGATTGAAGAGTGAAATTGCCACAGTGCAGTATCAGATATTGTACTGAATCAGCCTGCCTTTTATTCCATTGTTAAAAAAAAAGAATCGGGTTAGAATGTCTTGTAAACCATTAACTCTTTATGAAGAAATACTGTCAAGTCAAAACTGTGACAAGGAAACTTCTGGAACAGGCTGTTTTCTGTTGCCATAGCACAGGATAGCTGCTGGGAATATTTTACAAAATAAAAAAGAGAAACAACAGGAAAAAAAATAATTTTCGTAGAACATCTCTTTATTGAAATGCCAGATCCAGCTCTGCAAGGTGCAGAGCACTTCCCCTGAGCTTCAGATGGCCTTCCCCTGCTGAGCAATATAATGGGACTTAAAGGTGGTTAACATTGAATAGCTTAAAGTAAAAGGTGAAACTGGATCCTAACTTTGTGATCCACTCCCTTATTTTGACTGTGAATATGCAAATGGCTGAGTCTCAATATATCCCATCCAACAGAAGTACCAAAGTCAGCCTGTAGTTGCCTCAGGCCCTTATTTAGGCAGTAAAGAGTTAAGCTCCATGGGAAATTAGGTCAGAGCTGTAGTGGCCTGAATTTCCTCTGGCAGCCTCCCTTTTCTTTCTGTGGCTTACCTAGGGCTTCAGCACTCTCAAGCTCAGTGCCTGAAGTGAGCAGGGATAGTTGTAAATTATTTGCCTTGAAGTGAGCTGACTGGTCACCAAGTGGGGAGAGGGGAGCTCCTTTTGCAAGCACCTAGGAGGGGAAAAAGCCCTTTTGCTATTAGTCATTGCTGATCATGTAAAAATGCCTTCTCTTTTTTTCTCAGAGCAGCACAGGTTACAGTATGAAGCAATTTCTTGCTTCATGTAACAACTTCCCTTTCCACCTCTAGGCAAAGTTGGTGTTGATTATGCATTTTCAGGAGGTACTTCTGCAGAGGCTGGAGGACATTATGCTGCTGATAGCGGTGATGCTGCTCCACCCTTCCAAGGTGCTTCTGGTGATGGCAATACCTCTGGATATGCCACAAAAGGCAACCACTCACATAGGGAAGTCTTAGCCCTTCATCCCTCTAGGGCTTTGCTTGAGTTTATATGTGAGCCATTCAGTACGTTATGCACTGTTAATGCACAWCCCAAGTGCCTCTATGCTGCTCTAATGTTCATGTGTACAAGAAACTCCCATGGCTAGTTAGCAATTTACAGTCATATGTACATCTATTTTCAGAAGAGAGGGAAAAAAAAAAAGTTTCTGCACTTGAAGTTGCATCATTGATGAAAAAACTCAATTTGTTTTTGCAGCCATTAAATTAAATCCAAAGTGAGAGATTGTCAATCCTGGTGACTGAAATTTTCTGCAAGGGATAATAAAGYACAGAGAATACTACCACAGCTTTTCTCCACCACAGAAAAGTTCCTTTTACACATGCAGGCACACACACAATGCAGACGCACACTGTGTGTTGTGGAGGGACCACTGCTCTAGTTCCCTTTAGTTAGTGCTGAGTCTGTCACTGTGACAGGCAGCAGCAAAACTGCAATCAAATTATTACAAGGTAGTGATGATAATGAGTACAATCTCCTAGACCTTACACTATAATCATGGACATATATGATGCACTCATCAGACACACGAAATGAATGGAGACAATGAAGAAAGTATGTTCCACTCTCAGTTTCTTTAAACCAAAACATCCTCCACTTTTTTGGGGGGGAGATAGGGAGGTTGTCATAGATTCATATGGATTTGCATAGTTACGGAACAAAAATAACCAAAAATACCTTGACTTTTATCAGTTGCTTTCAAAGTCCAATAACTAGGTGTCTCCTTCATTTACACTTATTCAGTTCCATCAACTTCAGAAGTGTTATCTCAGATTTACACTAAATGCACGTGAAACCATGACTGCAACGCTCTGAAACTCTGGAGCTTCCTCTGAATTAGTGTGCAGGTATGCTTTGGCACCATTAGGATAAGGCCCCTTTGGATCCTCCAAATCACCAGTCATGTAAAATAAAATTCATTTAGTGTGATTAAAGAGTTTTTTTAGAGAATTCCTCCGTGTGGCTAGCACAAGTATATAAAAGATCAAAGAAGAAAAGATAAATACAAAGAATAAAAATCTTTGTGGCTTTTAATGTTTATTCAGCTCAATAGCAGTTTTCTGGACTATACTTACACTGTTAGGTATTGCCTTTTATCCAAAGAACTGAGGTGAAATATACTTTAAGAAAACATCTACTGCAGTGGCTGAATTCATAAAGATGTTCCCTGAGCACTGGGKCACTTAACCATGCCACAGAGGTCAGTTCCCTCAGTTCCCTACAATAAAGTAGAATAAACTTTATCGAGAAGCAAGCATGACAATTAAAAGTTTATTCTTATGCCCTAAGAAAAAAATCTCTCTCTCCATGAATTTTCAGTCTTTTAGGTTTTTAGTGGGACAGAGTTATAATTAATGCTTGTAGACTATTTTTTTTAAAGACTGACATTTTCTCACTAAATATGATTGTAAAATTTCTACCAATTCAGTAGAAAGAGTTAAACAAACACTGTGCATGTTTCATCTGAGGTTCCTACAAGCTAAGCTCTTAAGAGCTGAGCTGGCAGAACAAAATGTTCTTCAGTTTCAACCTGAGTTAAAACTTTTATTTTGGTTTCAAACAACTTCAAAGTTATTTTTTTTAAAGTTAATTTTTAATTTTAAAACAAAACAATTCTAAAAGTTTAAATGAGGCTGGCGGGGAGGGGGGGAGGGGAGAGCAGTCTTTAAAGATTTTTATTCAAAACGACAAAGTTTGGGGCTGAGACTGAATTTCCTTAAAAAAAAGGCTTGAAGAACAATGACCAGCTGTAATTATTAGTGAAATTTTAGTCTTTGGGAGCTGTTTACTTAGTGCACTTTCTCAGACCTAAAAATAGTACTTACATTCCCAGAGCAAGGATTATAAATTTCAGGTCTTTGGCCTATCATGTAATTATTTCAGAAGATAAAACAATAAACTAATAGAGCTTCAGACTCCTTCTCTTAGGAAAAGCAGATATACACTTTGTTTAAAAATAGATGTACTTTCTCTAGCAAAAAGATGCTTGTTCATCAATTTTTCATGTTTTACAACTTTTATAACCAGAAACTACCTTTACTCTACAGAAGAAAATGAGAAGGAGGCATCTTGTGTATTCTCTGAATGGAATGATCCATTCATTAAGTGCTTATAATCTCTTGATGTGGAGGAGGATATAGACTTTGACAATGTGCTTAGGACTCAAGCTCATTGTGCTGCTGGCCTGCTTCAGAAATACAGGGAGGGTCCTCCCAGGCTGCCTCTCCCAATGCTTCAGACCAGGAGCAAGCAACTCTTGAGCTCACAGCAGCTACTTCCTGAGGACAGAGCACCAGCTCCATTCCCATGCATAATCCCAACAAGCAGCTTGCCTGGAAAGGCAAAGAAAGCCAGAGCACCACTTCATCCCTGAATGTGATTACCATGGCCAGACTACAGTCTGATCCAGTGAGAACATAGGTATGAGGTGGGAAATATTCCAAATCAATCGGATATGTTTAGTTTTATTTTGATGAAAATTCAAAACCACTTGAGTAATAGAAAAATGTTTGCATCTCATCCAAAAGCCATGTTTCAGAGAAACGGTTCTCAATGGGAAAAAGTCCAGTCTTTATCTGTGTGGCAGCTTGACAGGAAGCACTTGCAGCCTAGCTTCACAAATCCTGCTAAAAGCCATTTGGTAGAATATTAATCTGTTTCCAAATGTGGAATGTTATAGTCAATTACCCAGAAAATCATTCTGCTTCAAATGCTATTTCTATAAAACACCTGTCTTTTCAGCTAAGCACAAGCTTAAGTTTCATGGAACTTAAGTAGCTACCTACTGATAGGAGCATTGTTGGACATTCTGCTGAGAAACTGTTTTATTTTAAGCATGCACTCTGATGCTTTGAGTATCAGGAATGAAGATTACTCATGGCTGCTTCTTCCTCCACCTAACTCCAGTCAGAACAAAGATTAGATATTCCTTAGCTATTCACATGAAAAGGAGATTAGCAGCCAGATTCACCAGGAGGATTTTTCACTTAGCGTAGTCCTATTTATTTTGCAGGAGTCTCCTTCAACTCCTCACCATCTCATGCTGCACAGGGGAATAGAGTGAAGCAAAAATGCTACCAAAAAACGAAATGCATAAGAAACATCTTGGGATCTTCCCAGCATTGTCTATATATCAGAGCTGTAGACAATCCTTCTCTGTTCACTTTCAGGCAGAAGTGCTGGCAGTTCCACTGAAAATGCTGGCTATGGCATGGACATGTGAGTGAAAGGGAGGTTGTAAGGACAGGATGATGCAGCACTGTTAACCAGCTGCAGATGTCTAACTTCAGCAGGTAGTACCTTCTCAGCAGTCACTGGCTGTCTTACTATACTGAAAGTATATATGGGGAGGGGAAATTCCTGTGAAAATCTGTCCAAAAACATCAAAGCCAAAGCTTCTGAAAATCATATTTAGGTGTTTGTTAGGAGAAAAGAGAGAAGGAGGGTAAAGGGAATGACAGAAGCCAGTGGAGGGACTAAGTCAGCTCTGCGAAGACGAGACCTAGGGATACACGGGGACAGAAGGAGAACATGAGAAGACTCCAGGAAAAGGAGAACAAATCAAAAAGAAGTTGTGGATGATAATAAAGAAGTTTATAATTACTACAGCATTTTCCTTTTCTGAACAAGCGACTGAATTCTTGGATATGTTTTCCTCTACTATTGCAAAAGCTGTGAAATGCATTAGCAAGGTGTAATTTGCACAGTATATAGTGAAGTAAAGGAGCCATGTATGCCTACATGTACAAACAAGTGCAGACAGCAGTATGTCATTCGTTGTTTTGTGTGAGGCCAGATTTAATACAGAAGCTATAAAGCCACAGGATATATTGCCTGCGGGACAGTACTCTACTTAGGGCTACATGGCTTCTAGGATGAGTCAGGCTGATGTGCAAAGGTTGGGAGTGTAAGTGCTTGTCTTATTTATCTAGGTAAAGTGCCAGTGAGAGCGAGTGCTCAGTGAGTACACGGTGGTTTCTCAGAGCACTGTGTTACATCTCTGTGCAATGTCTCTTCTGTATGGAGGTACAACCAAGGGGTGATTTGCAAGTCCGCTAGCTCAAGTGGCGGATGCTTGTGCATTTCAACCTGACAAATGTAAAGGGTGACATAAAATGTCTGTTTTCTTTGGAAAAAGCAACATCCATTTGGGAGTCTAATGAAAAAGTGGAAATTTTCTGGGGAACGACAATGTAGAAGGAATACAGTTTCCAATTAGTTCTAGGATGAACCTTGCTGGTAATCAATATGTGGGACAATATGCATCTACATACTGGAATTTTTAGTTATTTTGCTTGTTAGAAAGAAAAGAAAAACCTTGGCAATTGTATTAAACTAGCATCACTTCTTTGCTAAATGAAAGGTAAGATTGCAAAGCCAGCTGCTCAGAGTTAGGAAAAGCTGTAATGAAGATTATCAGTGCTCCCTTTGTACATCTGCACTGGGATTAATTACATAATCATATAGCATTTTTTTCACAAAATTCCTGCCTTATTCAGTACACAGCATAAATGGAGCTCACTGAATGGGTAACTTCGATATTTCAAATATGGGGAGCTTTCAATATTCTGGTGATTGATTCCAAATACTTAAAAATTGGTTTGGTTTGCATACAAATTGATCCTGAATTAGCCAATGGTCATGTCCATGATGAAAACACTCCAGTCAAATGACACATAGAGAAAGCTTAATTGATACTTTATGGTTTCTCAGCAGATGTCTGCATTCAAATGGAATTACTGTAAAAGAATTTACTAGAAAGCTGTAGGTTCGGTATCTGAATAAATCATTTGCATTTGCTAAAATGAAGTTATATGCTGTGGGAGGCGCTGGTTAGATCAGCGAGCCATAAACACGTCTTTATTCTAGTCTCTCTTTTTCATATTGTATATTAATATGCATCTGGAATGGGACTGATTCCCCATACATTATATCAGTTTCATGCTGATGCTGCTCTCTTAATTTCAGTCATTTACCACACATCTGCCTATTATAGTGGCAAAATCCAGTCAATATAACTATATACTGCATTTAATGCCCTAGCATTCATTTTTTCTATGAATAAATTGTTCCCTTGAAGAATAAAAGCATATGAGGGTTTCATAAGGCTAAGAATTTGACTTCTAAATTAAAAGCTGGGCATGGCTGATATAAATGGTTTAGTATCACCCTGCAAAAAGCAGCAGAAGAGCAGAATTTCGCGTGTGGGTTCTAATAAGATTGTGAGCTGCAGTTCATTTTCCCCCTCTTCCAGGCTCAGTCTAAGTGAGTGTGCATTTACCGTATGTCCTTGCAATGCATTCTGTCTTTGTAACCCTATTCTCTCCCTGTACAAAAGCCCTCATGAGGATATGAAGAACATTATGCAGAAAAATAAATGCAGATCAGGTATCAGTATGTGAAATAAAATACTGCCAGTGCTTTTTATCCTTTCTGCAATTTGATCCAAATGCTATGACTAAGTTACTGTGGTTAAGATTAATGARTAAATTATTTTCACACAAGAAACCACTGCTTTCCTCCACTTAATTACCAGATGTTAAAAAAAGAACAAGTAGTTATTCTTCTGTGTACTCATCTGTGCCCTTTAGCTAATTACAGGCAAACTCAAAGTGGTTTCATGTAGCCTTTGCTGTAATGTTGCAGGATCCTTAAAGTTAACAAATTATGATCTGTAACTATAACAAACCCTGGCATAATGTCATAAATTGATAGTCGTTATGTTAGCTTCGTGCACCCCTTCAAACGAGTGCTTTGTCAAACAGGTAAAAATCTATAACGTTTTACAGAGTCTCTTACTCCCTGCTTCTTTTACGTGTATGGTTGGGAAGAGAAGACAGAGCCAAAGTCAAAGACAATGTAATAGACTGCATGTCTCAGACCTCCTTCATACTATGAGGGCAACCTCATAAAATTCAAGGATTCATGGAGGTAAATATGCTATAGGGGAAAGAGTTGGAATGCTTCAAATGCACATGTTGGGGAACATCAGCACCTTTAAAATGTACTGAAACAGGAGGAATCCTCAAGAAAATAGTTGAGTCTGTGTTACGACATTTCTGTACTGTGAGAGCAGCACAAATGAGGCTTAGATGTCCTGTTCACTTTGCAGATATATAGAGGATTCACAAAGCTGAAAACAGTGGAGAGTTGAACTGTTGACCTTTTGCAGGGAGATTATATTCATCCATTAAGATATGGAAAGGGGAGCGTCAAGACACTCAGCTGATTAATTTCTTTTGGTTTTGAGTAAACTTCTCCTTTAGGTTTCAAGTTGTMACCTACCCTGCAGTCTCTACTATTTCAGAAATGTATTTGAAGCTAGGAATTCGTGTTTGATAGGTTTCTACCTCCAGGCTAGCAGAGAAAATATCAGTAGGTTAATGTTTTTGAATTGAATTAGTGAGCCAAGCACTCCTGCTAATACACTTTTTATTCAGAATTCCTGTTGTGAATCCAAACACAAACTATACAAATTATGATTTGATAAAGGACTGTGAATAACTAGAACCACAATTCTTTCATGCACTATTGTTATAAGGTTTAGCAGATGGGACAGAACTGTGGTAGATACTCTGTATAGGCCATTATAGTCTTAATTTCAATCTATGTTTTTTGCAAATATTATGAAGAACTGTTAAAATCCATACAGATTATAGTAATTCTATTTTTTTATTTTACTTCATTATTTATTATTATAATTAGTTTATTGCAATTATTACTGTAAGTATGCTATTGCTGTTATACCTTTGCTGTGATTAGGGTTCATAGTTCCTCCTTTTTCACAGTTTGCTCAAGTAGACATCCTACAGTTATTCATAACTATAGTGGAGATATTAAAATCTTGTGATTCAGAATTGTTTATTTTTAATGGTCATCTATGCTTATGTCTACATTAAAAAGTCATGTCACCTGATAGAATCAGAGCTGTAAAGTAAAACAGTCAGTGTTGAGAACACAACATCCGTATTATGTGCATTTTGCGGGTTTACTTTGGACTAGCTCTTGTCTGGTTCCTTGGATGGGATTGCTAGCAGAGGTAAGAATGCAATCGGTGCACTCCAGGAGCACATCTTCAGGTACAGTCTCATCCAAAATGAATCCTGTTTGTATGCTCCAACACCTTTCCATGATATGAACCAAAGTGGAATAAGTTGGGATGATCAAGGGAAAATGTTAAACACAGTCCATTATAAAACAGAAAGTGAGGTCAATATAAATTGTCAGTGTCACTACTTTCCAATGTTGTACAAAAATGCAAAAGAGTAAAAGAGTTTCCATGAAAAGAGTAACAATCAACTAACTGTAACTCACTCAATTGCACCTAAAACTGATCAAAAGTTCAAAGATTCTTTCTATCAAACTGGGTTTTTTTCATGTGTGAGAAGAAAGAAGCTGATAAAATTGTGGTTCTTGGAAGTTTTCTTATTTGTCTGCTGAACAACAACAACAAAAACAAATGAATAAATATTAATACCTGGTCAATTTTCTAGGTGACCCTGGTTGAGCAGGGATTCAGATGATCTCCAAAGGTACCTTTCAACCTCAACCATTCTATGATTCTGTGATTCTGTGATTTGAAAATGAACAAATTTTGAATGTTTCATTGATGAGCAACACAATTTTTGTCAAGAAAACATTTTTTTATTTTGTTTGTGTGCTTTTAAAGTAGGAGCAAAGGTGTATATTCACATGCACTATTCATAGCTCTGGTAGGGAGTGTCCTACTACTTACTGGGAGACCGGAGTTTGTGGTTCAATTTACTGCTCTCAATCTGGTAATATATATTGGAACTGGAGCCTCCCACATCCACTGTGATTTCACAAGCTGCTGAAAAGGATGGACTTCCACTTGATTTGTGGATGACACACAAATTTCCCTGACAGTTTTCCCAGTAAATGAAGTCTTTCCAACATTTGAAAATTTCTGTATAGTTTCTTTTTCAATAATCAGATGGCACCATATGTGAAATTTGACCCAGATTTGCCAATTGGTTTAGCTGATGCAAAGAAGCTTTTTTTTTTTTTTTTTTTTTTTTTTTTAAAGAATCTGTTCCCAGACAGACAGGTTGGATAAGCTTTTCCCTTTGCTTCTTCAACTACTTTTTAAAATTATTATTATTATATTATTGTCATTTGTATTCCAGTACAATATACAGGCTCCAACTGAGACTAGGACCCCAGCATACTAGGCATGCAGAGTGAGAGATGGTCCCTGTCCTGTACAGTTTATTAATTGGGCAAATAAACTATGGGAGGTGTAGGAACTTGCCGAAGGTGATCATGGAGGTCATTCACTGGCACAGCACTGAAAACACTTACTCACTACACTGAAATCTGATGTCATGCTGATGAGCCTCCTAATAGTATTTAAAATGCAGAGGCATTTGAGCTGGGAAAGCAACAGAAATTAAGGATATTGCTTGTACACATTTTCCCCTATGCCAGCATTTCTCATTTTGTTTTGTTTTTAATCAGAAAAATATCTTTTAAGACTTAATTAGCAGATTTTTAATTTTTTCTATTCCTTTAAGTAGTTCTTTCACATCTGTCCTGTTATTGCAAAACATATAGAGGTAAGCTAGATCATTCTTCCAGCCTGTCATGTATGCATGCTTTGAAGTGGCAGATAGAGTCAAAGGGTTAAGAAACAATTCCAGCATCCTCTTAACATCACTAGAATTACTGGCAGGCAATAATGACCTATTGCTTTTATCTAACGGGAATTAACCCATTCTTGATTGTGGTGTGTCATTACTACGAAAAGCTCCTCAGCTTTGCCATACCTCCTCTAATATTCAATTAGTGTTCTCTTTTCCTGTCAGACTTTTTTTCCCTAGCTCTCAAGAAATACTGTAATCATTGCTAACTCAGTAAAGTGACATGCCCCTCAGCAAGCGTGTTCTTGATAGCCCACAGACACGCTTACTGAGGCTTTAAATGCTGACCTTATCTAACTGACTTTCTTGACTAGGTATGAAAAATAGACACATGTTCCCTCTTAATTATTATTTTGTCAAAAAACATCAAATATGCTTCCTTCTGTCAGTCCACATGGAGACATTGGAAGGAGATTAAGAAATTAAGACCTTCCATTCATACTGTCGCTTGTGAAAACTGAACCTTTCACTGTCTTCTGCTGCAAAATGGATTATCATAAAACATAGCATCATGCTTTGCTAGGAAAATGTGTCATCTGTTTTGCTTTAACTTCATTGTAGAGCAATTATCACGAGCCTCTTCCAAATGAAGGTTTTCCTTACCCCATTTGACTGACTAAGATTCTATGCCAAGACAAGGGCACCTATGTAAAGCAGGAGAATAGGTATTTCTGTAGCTATTCCTATTGCTGTCAATGGAGTTTGACAGCCGATCAATACAGAGGGGAAAGTGGTACGCATAGTGCTTTTCAGGTACTGTAAAATGACTTTAAAGCAAAACTACTCGTGCATGTTAAACTCCTAAACAGCTTACATACTGTGTAGTTTCTGATTCCTGTGAGCTTTCCCTAAAATACTGAAAGGGCTGATAAAGTAAATTGATCCAGAAATCTTTGACAGCATTCTCAGTGCTGTGAAGGACTCTGCCCTTGACCTGACAAAATAATACTTCTGTTTAAATATAGCAGTGTCTCCATTGTAAGAGTTAGATTCTGCTGCCCCTTTGTCGTAGGAGAGCAGAATGGTACCACAAGGTTGCAAACAACTTAGTAATAAAACTATGTTTTTAGTTTGGAAAATTGGCTTGAACTGAAAATTGTCAGAATTACAAAAAAGGAAAAAAAAAATTTATGACCTGAGACTTATTGTGGTTTTGCTTACCTTCTGCTTACCATATATGTTTCAGTTCTTGTAAAATACCTCACTAGACAAAAACATTGCTTATAGGTTAGTAAAATTAAGTTTTCTGGTTTAGGGAAAAACAATCCTTTAGTTTACAGGTCACCTCCTTCTGTCTGTCTAACCTAGAAAGGCACAGATATACAGTCTCAACAAGAGAGTGACATTTATCCTATAGCTAAACTTGTTAAATGAGTTCAAAAAAGCATGAATGATGTAGTTTGTGGGAGGCAGAATGGGCTTCCATTGTCTGCTACCTTGCCATTCCTGACTTCTGGATTTCCTGATTAGTTTTTGGGGGTCAGCCTGTAAATTTCCAAATTAAGGGTGAATAGTATTGCATTTGCTGTGTGGATGAATAAAGGATGTTGCTTTTCTTTTCCTTTCTTTCTCTTTTTTTCTTTTTTCTTTTCTTTTTCTTTTTTTYACTTGACAGTTATAAACTGAGGTAATTATAGTACACTATTCAGACATAAAACATGGTTTCATTTCAAGTCTTAAATAGTATTTGGACTGCAAGATTCCCTTATGTGTAGGCACTGAGTGACTCATTCAAAACTGAATAGATTTTAAAATAAAACTAGAAATTCATTTTATGAGAGTGTCTTAATAGAAAATCAGTCTGAAAAATAATTTGTGCCATAGAAAGGATTCTACCCATCCAAAAAATGGATTCATTTCCTTAGTGCTTTCAAATGTCAGTAAAGGTTGGACTTAGTTTAAACAGTTGTTAAATGCCTCACAGCTTTTTAAAAAATCCCATCTTGTATTTCTACATTGATTTTCCTAAAGAATCCACCATAATTTTGAAAGAATCATCTTGTTTCCTGGGAACTGTTATTTTGCTTGCATTCCACTTGCTCCTCTGCAGGGGCCCTGGTCCTTATGATGCCACGACCGGTGGCTCTGTGAACAGTTTTGCTCTGAAGTCACTTATGATGGCAGACAGTGACTAATCAGCAGAAATGGATTATCTCCTTAGCAACAGCAGTTCAATTTTCATGGAAATATCCAGGGAGCTAGTGATAGAGAAGCAGACAAAATGGAACTCTCTCTGAATTAATGGCAATTTAGCAGGTGTCAGTGGAGGACAGAACAACTTCAGTATGTACAGACTGAAGCTGTATATTCAAAAAAAATCAAAAACTTGGGTTCAGATGACCTAACCGAACAGCTAAAGCATGGAAATAGTTAACCAGGAGAGATAGCCTCAGGGACCAGTTTCTTTCCTCTAGGAGAACGAAACTTTCTACGGTAAGGATTTGTCTTTGTGGGAGACTGCAAAGGATTTTTGCAAGAAATAAGGACTTCTGCAGACTATCTTCTGCTTTCAGTGCAAAGCACATTTCTTTGATTTTATCTTCTCTGCTATCACACATGTGGGTGGATGTAGGTGTGTGTACACATCCTATTCAAAGAAAAATTCAGAACAAAACACTGTACACACTGGATAAGAGTATGAAAAAAGTTCATCATCGCTCTTCTTACAGTACATACTACAATGACAAATGCAGTGAAAGAATTAGCATAGGATATCAAATGGTTTAATACCCTCAGACAGCTTTACCCCCTGACAAGTTTGCTTGACCCCAAAATACAATGTATTCTGAAGCATGTGGGAAAAGAACAGGAAATTGTATTGACACTTAGGTGGGAGAAGGCTGCCTCATGCAAAGTGTTACACAGCCTGCATTTTCTTTCTTTTTATAGAGCAGCCTCAAGGAAAAATGACATTAGCTTATATGTCTTAATAGACACCAGCTCATGGGCTTCCTGCCAAAGGGTTAAGTGCTGTTGTTTGGCCCTCAGGTTCAAAGACAGAAATGGCCATCTTTGAATAGTAGATTTTTCTGAGCTAAAGAAAGAGAGCGGTCAGCTGAAGTGAGAAAAATGAGGTGAATAAAACAGGGAAGTAACAGCTGAGATGCTATCTGCCTCTTAGTTGAGCATTTAGTTTGAGGTTTATTTTTTTACTTTTAATTCTGAAAGGGATTTCTCTGGAAGATTGTTTTCAAGAGAAGGTATTATTCTACTACAGTACGCATTTGGATGTATTTGCCACTGAGCTTTTGAAGGATTTCTAGCAGCATATTGTGAAAAAAAAAATGCTTGCAATTGTTCATGGAAAATATCTGACAGTAAGGTCAAGTGAGCCACGAAGGAGGTGACATTCATCGATTAAGCTCCTGCTACAGCATGAAGTAAGTTGACCAAGAAAAGCATACTGCCATTTAAGGATTTAGTCATATTTTCTGTAGCAATAGTGTACTTTTATGTGTGCTAAAGAATGGAAATGAATTTTAATGCTTATCAGGCACTTAGGCTATCTTATATGAAGCCAGATTTGGCAACCCCTCCTGCAGCTGTTGCAAACAAGTCCAGCCAATCATCAGTACTTGTGTGCTTCATTCATCCCTCTGTAAGAGAAATAGAGAAGCAATAGACTCAGAACATTTGCAGATTCAGTTTTAACAAAGTGGATGATTTTCTTTGCAGATCCAAGTCTTTTAGTTTGTTGTTGGTGGGTTTTTTTAATAATTTCAGCAGCGGAATTGGATTGAGATTGCTGCCTTCACAACTACCAAAAGCAAAACAAAACTGTTTTCCTAGATTCTAACAACCTCTGAGCTGCACCAACGTCTTCTAATGGGCAAAAAGTGTGTGCAAAGCCCATCTTAAGTTCTGCAACCAAAGCTATCAAAATCACACCTGTATGTTTTTGTCCCATACCACCTGGTAGCATGTCATTAACTCCAAATGCCACATCAGGTAACAGCAGTAGTCTCTGGAATACAGCCATGTCTTTCCACTTTCTGGGGTATTCTAAAATATTGTAATAATGACTAACAACATTGTGACAGTGAAAGTAATGATGATAGTGGATTCCTTAGCAATTTGTTGTAAAAGGGTTTCAACTTACTTATACATTTCGTAAAATGTCTGCTGCAGTAGCCCATTGGCTTCCAACATTTTGGGTTTGCTTCTTGAATGCCTTCATTGAATTATCAGTTGAATCTATATGAAGCATGTACAGAAACCTTCCATTCTCATAGGCAGCTTTTGACATGTTCACGAGCTGCCAGTACTGACGACAGAAGATTCAAGGGACCTTAATTTTTTATAATCATTATCCCTTATCATTCAGTAGAAGTGACAAGTGCAAGATCTATAATCTTATTCAACTACTAAGATTTAACTCAATGACAGTTTTGACTGGTCATCTGCAAGACTGTCCTGCCTAGTCACCTAGGCAGTACACTCAGGTCCCCTGATAATTCTTGCTTTTTGTAGCTACCCATATTCAGAGTGAATATTTAGGTATTCAGATGCTTAAATATTCCCAACACTAAATTATAATCTATTGCTAAAACAGATTTAGTGTAAGCTGAAATCTTAAAGAGATTATTTATAGCCATCAGAAAGACAATCTGATCTTTTGTCATTTTTGGCATTTTGATTATTTTGCCAAAAATCTGTCTTGCTGCTGTTGTTTTGGGGGAAAGGAGGAAGCTGCCTGTTTTTTTCTGGGAAATTGGGCTGAAGGCCATATACATGCTAGCCAGGTCCTGGGTACTTTGGTTGAACAACTCGAGGCAATGATACACACATCCCAAAAGTGTGTGCAAATTTTAAGGTTTCTTTTCCTGATGGACCGAACTATCTAGGTTTGGAAAATCAAATGAACTTTATTCATTYTGCTTCACTGGCAGAAACCCTAGTCAAGTTTTCAAAACAAAATGGAATAGAGTATTTTGCAAATTATTTTCAATAAACTATAGTAGCCTTTGGTTCACTTTCCTTTTTACTCATTTACTCAAACGTGTTCTCTATCACAGCTGTAAGCATCTTCCATAGCTCACACATTTCACCAATAAGAGACAAAAAATTCCATATAGCTATGTCACACCATGCATTCTCATCCCCTTTCGAGGATGCTCAGACAAGTTAGAGCAGAGGGAGAGAGATTTTTTTTAGTAAGAGGCCATCATTTACAACTATGTGGGAGTAGTAGTGCTGCAGCAGACATCATTGGTTACCTGATACTGGAGTGAAGAATTTATCTCGCACAGGTAGTTATTTTATGTTTGTTTCTGAAAGACAGGAACTGCTCTGCTTCTCATACTGGTGAATCTACAGGTTAGATCTAGGGAAATAAGCAGAGTGAGACTAGAGTAAATGCAAGCTTCATTTACTTCAGTCACTTGGAAGCTGTTTTAGAGAATTACCTTTGTTACTATTAAATATTTAGAACATAGGTAGCCACGAACTTAAGATAATTTTTCCAGCCTGAATGTTTTTGTACTTCTGAAAGGATTTTATGTTTAACAGTGGTTTTGACATTTTTCTAGTTTATCATTGTTTGTCACTGAAAGACTGTATGCAGCAGTGATACTTTAATGCTTGCTATTCACTTTAGATCACAAAATAAACCATGTAGAAAAGGAAGTCTAAGCATTTTAAAGTATATGGGGTAGTTGCTTGAAACATAAGGAAAGACTGAGTTGCAGAAGAAAGGCTGCAAAATAAAGAAGCATAAGAAATAAAACCTAACTAAATTCAATCTTTTTTTCCTCCAAGTCCCTTGTTATTGTGCTACTAGTATTTGCTTGATCTGGACAAAAGACATCTGCCACCTCTGAATATCCAAAAGACATCAGCATATGCTGTGCTCAGATTACCCTGTGCTGACCTACTTGGTCTTGTCGTCAAGCTTTGGCTAAAGACTGTGTTTCTGCTCTGTCAATCACGTGTGCGATACACATTTGTCATCCTCCCTTTCCCTAGTCATCAGCCTGCAACCTGTCATGAACTCTCGGCTCCTGTGCTGCTGTGATACCATGCTGCCTGTGACGTGCTGCTGCCGCCTTGCTTCTTTCCAGTAATCTGCCAAAGGTTAGGAGATGAATAACTACATCAAAATCACATCTAATATACAGTATCCATGCTGTCCTAGTGTCCCATCTACCAATTATTTCATTGTGTTTCCACTTATCCCCCAAAATAGTGAAGAACTTGGATATTTGCCAACTGATAAATGCACTGGATAATGTAAAGGTACAGTTGCAGCAATCCACCCAAGCCTCGACACACTGACTGGAAATCATTTTGTTACTGTAAACTAATCTATAACGTTAGTGTCTCTATGTAATGAGTGCCACCGCACTGCTTTCCGTTGCACTGGCTCTGATGCTCTTTGCAAGAGCATTGCTTCAGAAAGCTCCCGTGACTTGTGAGCTTTTTCACTGAACGAGAGAAGAACCATCTCTCTAAATGATTATTATATTTCCCTAAGTGCTTATTCTCATACTCGCAAGGTTATCTTTTCCACTGAATTGGTAAGCCAACCTGCAGGGCTGGCTCTACAGCTGTCATAACCTTAGCGTAAGTCAGCTCAAATCAACTGTGTTACATTGAGTTACCCCAGCTGAGAATCGAATTCATGTGTGAAGTGTGCTAATTGCTCTTCTCATATTCTCATATTCATATCTCCTTTAAAGATTCTACACAATGACCAACCTTCTCTACTTGATTTTCAACAATTATTTCTTTTTTTTCTGGGTGAGAAAGAATTGTCAGCCTAGGGCTCCGTCTTTGCCCTTACGCTGACAATGTCTGTAGCTATTGCTCAAAATGTATATGCTTGATAGAGGCATAAATCATCCATATTTGGGGAAAATTGTAGGCCCTGTTTTTGCTGTTGTAGGCCAGCTCTCCCCAGTTTATATTTTAACCTAAGAAAAGGAGAAATGTTTGCTTTAAGGAAAAAAGGAGCAGTGGTATGTTGCACCCATTTTGTAAAAAATGTCTGTCTTAACTATCAGGAAGCACAAATGTGCTTACATTCTTAGTAGAGGATATTAAAAAGAGAGGCCTTCTGCAAAGGGACAGGCAGTATTGCTTTTCCTTTTTCTAACTTCTAGGTCAATTTGGATATTTTAGAGCCAGAACCTAGGGGAGAAAAAGAGTTTTCTCTGAAGTCATTCAGGGCTATACTGCTCAAAAACATAGGCTAAGAAAAGCCATCTCTCTTAGTAACACATTAAAGACCTGTAATATTAGAACGTAATTTAATGTGAGAGTAAAACTTCAGGTAGGAAGAGTGAGTTCATTAACAAAGCTTCTCTCAAAAGGGGATTCTAGTCAAGTAGGTGAGTCAGATGGCTGTTTTCTCCTTTTTTCCCCCCTCTGACTAAGGTGCCTTAAAATATGAAAAGCTTCTCTTGCACCATTTGCCAATAAAAGGTTGAATCCTTTTTCTTTCCCCAGCCCAGGATTCACCACACAGGGAATATCCCTTGACTGTGAAAAGAGTCTAGTAAGCTGAGAGCAGGAGGAGAAACTGGAATAACAAAGGGCTTATGCCAATGCTAGAGATGAGTCCTGTGCAGAGAGCAATTATTTGAATTTGTTTTGACTAGAGTGTATCAGAACCTGYAGCTGTGAACATTTTTCTTTCTTCATCTTTAGACAGTCAGGCATGCAGTTCTTGCCATATATTTCATGTATATTCACACTGATTTTTTTTCCTGTAGGCAAGTTGCTTTGGTTTGCTTTGGTTTGGTTGTTTCACTGACAGGAGAAGCAGCAGTGCTTTTAGAGGTTTCTAGGTATTCCTTGAACAAAATCCATCACTATACAAAACAGAGAATTAGGATCATTTCTATGCTTCACATCTAGTTCCCATCCCCTCAGGATATTGCTAAGCAGTCACTTCTAGTGATGAATTATCTTTGCAAATCGTTAAAATGCTTCATGCTTCTAAAAAGTAAATTTCTTTTATCCAGGAAAGCCAAAGATTGTAACAAATAGCCTTTGAAAAGCCTTCTCAGGGAAGCTCTTATACCACTCTTCTCATTGTGAAATGCCCTACTCTGAGCTGACGGCTACAGTATTAATATTGGGAAACAGGACACATGGATTTCTGACTAGCTTGATCTTTTTCCTGTTTTTTCCCCTCTTTTATTAGAGAAGGCATAGGGTCAGATTTTCAAAAGCATTTAGTTTTGGCCTACCTCTGTGCCTCTCAGCTTGAGTGGAAGAAAAATTAAGACAATGGGAAGGATGCTTGAGAGTTTTGCTTTAAGGTATTTAGGATAGGAACTGTGTTTTACTGTGAGTTCATACAGCGCGTAACACAATAGCAATAATTAATTGAGACCTCCAGGTGCTATTGTATTATAAACAATCATTTACTTAGCAAACTAATTTAGTCTCTTCCATTGACTGTGGTTGTCTCCTGTGAAGGCAAAGAGAGCATAATGAGAAAATTCATTCATTGCTCCCTATATGTTATGTTACACTATGCTATAGTTTTAGGGAAAGATGTATAGTGATTTCCAGTGCAGTTCTAGTGCAGAAGCAAATTTCTTTCCTCAGCAGTGTCTATCTCTCTCCTACAGTCTTGACTACAAGAAATCATTTAAGTGGTATTACAGATTCCATAGTAATTCCATTTCTTAACCTCTGGTAGAGATGCCCTTTGGACACAGGTGTCATACTGGTGTGTATTATAAACAGAGAGGGGGAAAACTTCTGGCAAGCCTCCTGTTTAAATTCCCTGTACTATGACTCTACTGAGTAAACTCACAGAGGTCATTCTATTTTTACAGGTGAGAGAGGAAAATAACATTCTGAAAATACTGCGCTGGTGATGGAAAAGCTAAAGCCAAAATCCAGAAGATTAGTTAGAACTAAATTAACAAATAATAATAATATGACAGATAGCACAGAATATAGGCTATACCTAGATTATCGAGTAGTGCGGGCCAGTAGGAGGAGATCTGGAGGGCAAAGCAGTTGGTGCTGGGGACCTGACCCTCACACTACATGTTTCAGGAGATTTTTACTTCAGACTAGCTCAGGACTGGTTGCACAGACTGAAGACCTGCTTGCAGCTGGAATATATTTTGTTTATTTCTAAAGAGTATCTTCCAGTTTAGTCTCATCCAACAGGAATCCAGTTCGTGTGCTTGTAGGCCAGTCCGTGATGCAAACCAAAGCACAGTATGGGCATGAGCTGGGGATATTCTTAGATCAGCATCTGATCCAAACTAAAACACTAATGTAGTCACATCTGAAAAGTATATCAGACCTGAATGCATTCAAATGACAAGTTGAAGTGTTGATCATTTTTTTAATGTTACACATATTGTTAAGTGTCTCCTCCTCCACTCTGGGCTCCTCATCCTACCCCGCCTTTCGGGGCCAGCTGCAAACTCCCCTGAATGGCAAGTTGCAAAGCATCCCTCTCATTTCTAAGTGACCTCTCTAGTTTTACTGGGACTGGAAGGCTACCACAGGCACCAAAGGCACCACAGTCCTCATCAATATTTGTTGATAAGGGAGCACAGATTTGGTGTGAGAAAAATCCTGAGGAAAAAAATAAGAAACAAGCATCTTCCAGGATATGGTCAAGATCAGGACAGGGGGAACACAGGTGTTCAAGAGCTAGAAACTCAAGATGACCTATCTTTAGAGCTGAGGCCAAAGAGAGGACTCTCAAATGTGTTACAGCTATCTTTATTTGACAGCTTGTATGGAATAGAAAAGCAAGGAAGACCTCGAGGCTCAAGAGATGCCATTAAGGCTTGGAGAGCTATAGCTGAGTGCTCAACTGAGCCTGAGAGCCAGGCCTCAATGGTGGTGTCCACTTTGTACCCCAAGGATGATGGGGGAGGACTGTGTACAAAATCCACACCAAGGMACAAGTCTGGCGATGGTATTGCATAACCTGAATCCTTATGAGCCTTCAAGTTAGGCTTTTTCCATGAACCAAGAACAGAGTTCAGAAGAGTATATTTATGAGTCTGTTGGCAAGAGAAGTTTCCAGCAAGGACCCACAAAGCAGCTAGATGGCCAGAATCCCTTAGGATCACTTCAACACCCTCTTCTCCTCCCCAAGAGGCTTTGCCAGAGAAGCAGCAGGCCCTCAGGCAAAACACACTGAATAAATCACAACACGTTTGATACTCACTGTATGGAAACAGTACATGACTCATTGCCCTCCTGTCCCAGTTACTGTGACATTGCCAGTGGCATTCCACTCTCCAAGGTGGTGGCTTGCCAGCAGTAGAAACTAGGTCAGATTGCGGAGGCCAGTATCTTCTCACTACTAAGAGAAGACCCTGACTATAATCTGGTCATACTGGGCAGGAACCAATTCCCTACAGATTTGTCACTGGTCTGAGTAGGACATCACCCAGCCAGGGAGACTGCAATGTTTCTTGATGGCAAAAACAAAAAAGGGAACAAGGGATAACTTGGCTCTCCAACTCCTGGTGTGCCAAGCCTGAGCAGAGAGGCAACCGTGTGCTCTGAAATAACTGCCACGGACCTGCTCCACATTTCTGCCAATATCAGGTTTCCCAAGCAACATAGTTTGTGTGGATGTTAATAGGCTGAGGCGGGCGAGGCTCCTGGGAGAAGTCAGAGTGGGACATATATCTACTAGAAGGGCCTGTCAGGCATGTGGAGACATGGATTATAGGATAGCTGGAGAGGTCAGCTCTGTTTCTACTGAAGCACAGAAGGGGCACAGCTAATGAGAGCGAGAGACAAGCTAAGGCAATGCGGATGCAACTGTCTCAAGCTGCTTAGCTGGCAAAGCTCAATCTGAACTTGGCACTTGCTGCTGAAGCAGCAGTATAGATTTGGCCTATCGTGCTCTGGGGAGCTTCTGCATTTGAACTGAAAAGGAATGGTGGGTGAGATTCGAGCAGATTTTTCTATTTTATGCCTTCTCTGGAGACTGCTCCATCATCCCTGCCAGAGCTGGTTTATTTCTGTGTTTTATAGAAATATATACACAAAGCAAATGCTGCTGATTGCAGCAATTGGCAGGTAAATTATAAATACCTCCCAGGGAAGAAAATCCCCAGGTCCTTTTAGGATGTCTTCACTTGCACTTGAAAATGACATAAGTTAAACCCTGTGCTACAATAGTTTCAGGAACAAACTGTAAGCAGTTTCAGAGATTACATCTGGTCTAAGCTTGTTTACCAAGTAAGATGTCCTCACTCTTGGTTACGACTGTGAGAAATCCTTTTGTTCTAAATGCATAAGCAAATGAACAGATTCTACAGTCCTTGAGACCTTCTTCTAGGTCATAGATCTTATTATGGGCTATGGGAAAGTTTTCTGTGAGATCCTCCCTTTAAAACATGGTGAGGCGCAGAAAGCTAGTGGCATACAGCTGCACCCGTGGATGCCAGCCGTGGTGCTCCCTGGACAGCATCCAGCTTCTCATCTCAAATTCTCTAATCTCAAAGTAGCTCGTGATTAATCTCTCTAGTTTGTACCTTCCTCCTTCCTGGATGAAGGCAAGACCCAGTGAATTTAGACTGGGAATTCGCTTGGCCCCATGTAGAAAGTTTTGTCCAAGCCACTTCTCTAGCCCTGCCTCTTCCTTTTTTGGATGTTTGCAGGCAGATGCATTTTATTGCTCTGCATCTCATAGCCCGGTGGCTGGTCATCTGAGGAGAGATGTGAGCAGCTTAGCTTTTGGCACATTAATGATCCAGCCAAGCTGGCTGGCTAATGACCCAAGCTCCCTCTGCAGTCAGATAGATGCTCCTGCAGAGAACAATTCAGGTCACCTTGGTTAGGTTCCTGCTCTGAATTACCCTCCAGAGGAGCCCGTTTATCTCCATTAATTATACAGGGAATCTAGGAAGCCTATCCAGCTAATGTAAGTGCCTAAGTYAGGTGCCTGAAGTTAGGCACTGTGAAAACCTCTTTTTAATCTACAAGCTCCTAGAATCTCCTATCTCCCTGCATAAATGTGTAAGGCTTTTCTTTTTAGGGGAGAAAAAACAGAATGAATTTTATTGCACTTGACTTTAAAAATAAAATCACTAATCAGACTCACTTTTTCTTAAAGTGCACTTATGAAAGAAAAAGAATGTATAGCTTTCCCACACACTCATGGTGATATGCACAATCACTGCTAATAATGAGGGCATCACAGCTTCACTCCTGTCATTGCCTTTCATTTTCCCATGTGTCTGAGCTCCATAGTTACTCTGACTGTCATATCTATTATTTATTAACATAGAGAGGCATTAAAATGCAATTTCCTCATCTATTTGTTTCTTTCTTAATTGCATGCTATTTAATGCTCAAAGAAATTCAGCAATGGTTGTCTTGATTTTCCTCAGTTGCATAGATGCATATGAGTTTATATTTAATCATTGTTTTTATTTTTATTTTTTATTTTTATTTATGTGAACTTTATGCACTATTTCATTCCACTTTTAATCCATTAGCTGTTTATATCCTCTCCTTCTTTAGCATGCATTTAATCTCATGATTGATTTTTAGCTTCAATGTTTTAAAAGGAGTTTTCTCTGATGTGTGATATTTCTTGAAGTTACTACAGACTCTTTGGTTTAAGTGTATTTAAAATAAACCTGTTTTCTTCCTGATTTGGGTATTGGAAACAATTACTTCCATTGAAAGGGTTAGCTTTGTTTTAGAGGTGAATGAAAAACAGCTTTTTGGTTCAGTAAAAAAGGGTTGAGACTTTGAATCAGGACGCTATCACTGAATCAGGATGAGGAGCCTTTTTTTTTTTAATTTTCAAATGTGAAACATTAAG
The DNA here is from genome assembly GCF_003343035.1 of Apteryx rowi. Classification (NCBI taxonomy): domain Eukaryota; kingdom Metazoa; phylum Chordata; class Aves; order Apterygiformes; family Apterygidae; genus Apteryx; species Apteryx rowi. The sequence goes on along the minus strand of NW_020451226.1, from coordinate 190,306 downwards.
TGTGAATCATTTTAGATTAGTCAAAATGTGTTCCTTTTTTTGCCTTTTTCATTATTTTTGATACACTAATTTTAAAAGTGAAAAATTATCTCAAAGCTAACCACAACAAAAAAAATGAAAAACAGAAACCTAGTGAAAAGGTTTATTCTGAAAATGTTAATGCTTGGGACTTTTTAAAAAATCTTTTCCATTGGTAATTTAATTCTAACTAATATCATGGAAATTGATTACATTTTTGGCAAGATTTTGATTTCTCTGAAGCATCAATTTTCCATTAGGAAAACTCTATCAATGACAACTCTCCAACCAGCCCTACTTTCTCTTTTTCAAATAAGTCTCTTTCTCCTGTTCAACATCTGGGGACACGTAATGTTTTCATGTGTTAATAAGACCTAGTCTAAAATTAAGCTTACCTGCTAACACATTCATTAGGCTGTTTCTCTGGTGTATAAGAGAGAAGCAGGAAGCCTGCTTTAATTTCCTCTGTTTGCTAGGAGCTTGTGGGCTGCTTGTGCTCGGCATTCCTGATTTTGCAATCACCGGTTCCATTAGGAAGGCTCGTGCTTCTTTCCTTTCTTTTGTTTTCTGTCAGGGGAACCCAGGGATGACGATGTCTTTGGTAGGGGGCAAGGATGTGGGTGGGAGCATGACCCATGGGCCGGGACTGTGGGAGGCATGTGCCCCAGGTTGGACAAGAAGCACAAGACCGCATTGAAGACCAGGATTAGCTTCTTTGCAACTCAACCACTCCTGAAATAGTTCACCTTTAGGTGAAAGCATTTCTCAGTATTTCAGTTAGCTGTGTAATTCAGTTCAGTAAGCTGAATATGAAGGACAGGAGCATTTGCATTCAAAGTGGTGAGGTTTTCTTTCTCCTTTGGAAACATACGTACATTTTGGTCTGTCCATTTCCAAACTTTCTGCTTCTTCCCACTTTAGTTAAATAAATCCTGAAAAAGTGGGAAGGAAAAATTGCTTCAGGGACAAGATGGGGATGACTATATTTATACATTCGTGTAGTCAATGCTGCTGATGTTTGCAATAGTTTTTTGCACTTTTTTCCTTTTTTAGCAGTGATCCTTTTTCAATGGTCAGGCTGAGGAGGAATCTACTCCATCACTCGGCTCCCATTCAAGCAGAGATGGGCAGAAATTTTGGTGATTAAAACATTAATTAAAAAATTGGCAATTTCAACAGAAAAAAACTATAGAAAAAGAATTAAGAATAATAGCTTTGGGATTCTTTTCATGACAGAATCTTGAAATGTTGGTAGAAATTTCATTTAAAGATATCTTTATTGTTAGTTTAGTTTCTGGAGATTTTTATACTACTTAGGTAATAGGTATTGTGAAAACTGACATTTTAGAAATTCAACAGATTTTTTTTTTTACAAAAGGAAATTGAAGGATGATAATATTGCTTGATCTTGAAGGTAAAAGTACAAACATTCTGGTTATCAACCCAATATCATAGCTTTAAACTGGAGTTTTGTCTTCAGAGATCTCTGTATGATTAACAGAATTGTATGTAGTATATAATACTACTGCCTTAATGCACGAATAGAAAAAATGACCCTATCATAATTCTCAGAGTTTCCAAAAATTACAGTTTCATCCCTCTTCCTGATCATTGGTCTCAACGAGGGACCTCTTTCACTTTTCTCTGTCTGAACTGGCTCTTAAGGCTGAAAATGGATCATCTAGCAGCCACACTTATCACTTTAAAGGTGTATTTATACCAGGGCTGGCACATCATCTTGATGCCTCATCCATCATTACATTATTCTCCAAAGAATGTAAATGAACCAGCAGCATTTAGGGCCTAGAAAGGCTTCGTCCAGTATCCACTGCGTTCAGCGAGATCTGTTACATTGACTTTAGTGGCCTTTGGATCAGGTTAGATCTTTTGGCTATAGAGTGAGCAGAATAATGCATTCAGGAAATGTAGCCTTTTTCCACACATGGAATACTTATGATTTTCTTGAATTTATTTGTTTGAATGCAAATTTTATTCAAGGCATTCTATAACTTAACAATTTAACATCAGAATAATGTAAGGAATTAGGGAATGAGTGATTCTTGAACAGTTGCAGGACTGACAGTGATTTTCATTGCTTTCTGTGAAATTACAGGCACGCGTTATCATACATAGGCCAAATTGTCGGACATTTTTTAACACTATAACTGGAATGTAAGATAACAATRCTGGGTGGTCCTGCCAGAACCAGTGTGATCATGCTGGATAATCACCCCATGGCTAATGCTTTGCACCAATATTTTCTTTTCATATGTTTCCATATGATTGGCTGTAGTGGTACCCTGCTGCAATACTAATGCATTGGCATATTAATAGAAAAACTGAGAATATTGTGATGTTTCACCTAGACTTAAAAAAAGATGAATGCTACATTGGTGTGAAGAATGCAAGTGCAACCAAAGTGTTATCATAAATGCACAATGAAAATAAAGTGGATCTGTAAGCATAGCCTCTCCTTACAAAAAAATACTGAGGGTTCAAAATAACAGTGGGCTTTTTTTGTTCTGATTTCCTTCTTTAGAAAGTGCTCTGCCCGCAGTTTTACAGAACTGGGAAGTGGGGACTCTACAAAGGTGTCTGAAAATGCAGTTTTGACCCCCTACAATTTTAAAATTTTATTTTGCATGGCAAATCATCTTTTTCTTCTTTTGTAATTAAGGAAATACAGCATATTGGATAAAATTTTACAGTGCCAGCTGTTCCTGGGAAATCATGTCTTTATATAATACTTTCCAAAAATATGTTCTAAATGAAAATTTTTAATAGTAACTAGTATTTTGCTACGTAACAGTGTTTGTTTATAGCCATTTTCTAACATTTGTTTTTAAGACAGTAAAGAAAACAAACAATTCTTTTACATCTATGGAAAGGAAAAATATTACCATTACTAAATGCTGAATTCTTTAGGAATAATCGTAAGCAAATTAATAAGAGAAAATTAAGTAGAAGAGGAACAATGTAACTGGTATTGACTTTTATCTGGATATTGTTTAGAGAAAACAAACATCAAAAAATGATCGATGAAAAGATCAATGTTATCTTTTTTGTGACATCTGTTGATTTGAGTCTTAGAAAAAAAGGATTCTTCATTGCTTAAAAATTCTTCCCGATGGAGATTTTATTGAAGGACATAGACATAACGGTCCAGATGACCTAAAATGAAGTCAAAAAGGCCAAACATAACTGAATGAGCTGAGGGTATGTTCTTAAGCTGCATTCTGCTTTGTCATACAACCCACAAAATGATTAGTGAGAGTCCGGTTCATGTAGAATGTCTGAATTATTTTTACAATACAAAGTCCAAACAGCTGCATAAGTAGGATTTTAAGGTACCTGGTAGCAAATTGATCTCATTTACGTCTAGGAAATGTAATTGAAGAAGGTAAATTGCAAGAATACGACACACTGAGGAATACAACACTAAGAAACCTTAACCTGTAGGGTGCCATTCTCCAGTTCATGAAGACAAGTTTGCTTCATTTATGCTGGCTAGAAGTAGCCAATGGAGAATAACATTGACAAAAATGAAATTTCCTCTGATGAGGGTAGTAAAACCTCTTCCTACAGCAACTGTCTTCCTTACCCATGACATTGAGTCACAGCTGGGAAAGGGATGATGGCACTCTGAGAATATGTAGAGCCAAATGGATGTTTTTGCCTTAATGTCACCAGAACTTGCAATAGCCTTTTAGTCAGTTCCTCAAAGCTATTATGTATGTGCCTAAATACATTTGAGGGCTTCACTTTCCTCTGGAGGGATGCAGTTAACACAACTCATGACATAGTCATGCTCTTATCTTCTCACATATTTGGCTTAAAATATTCACTCCTGACTTAGAAGGTCTGCTGGAGTTTTTCTTCACAAAGAAACAGATACCCAAAATGYCCCTAAGTGTTGCAGGATCTGCCTTCTTTCTAACTCACACTTCAGCAGCGTGCAAGTTTTCATTAGCTGTGTAACTAATAATGACAAAATAACTCAGTACTGTGAACTTTTCTAAAGGTTGTGGTGGGATTCAGTAAAGACAGGGGAATGTCTTTTACTCATTATATATTTGTGATTTGCTAGCTCCATCTATTTCAGATGGTGTTGAAAAGTCTGATACATGTAAACCAGAAATAATATTGTTTTGGCATTAAAGTTACTGCACAAAGAGTGATCATGATACTTGATGTGTGATTTAGCTTTGGTTATTCTTCTACAAGGATTTCTTTAGCCCCTCAAGGTTCATAATGCTTCAGGAAATGTGTCTTTTCATTTTGTTAGGAAAATATACTGATGAATGCTCTGATAGAATAATGTATGCCTTGTGTCTTGTTAGCCCCGGGATGTCTTGAAGAAGATATCTATCTCAATGGGCCTATTCCTGGGAGACAGATACAGTTAACAACTGAATGTATAAATCAATCAGCCAGCCTACTACTGTAAGGAATAGCTTAGTTTTGTGTGTTGTTTTGGGAGTTTTGTTTTCAAAATGCTAATCTTTATAATCCCTTTGAATGATAGCTTTAGGTGTGAGCTGCATGAAAACTCTCCTTTTTACTTCCTTTTATGAGGTTATGGGCCCAACACAGCTCCCACTCTATCCCTGCATAATCTTCCTTTGGCAACGTTAGCCAGAATGATTATTTAATTAATGTAATACTATTCAATGAGTAGTCTGGTAGGTATATATAGCAACTTCAAAGTCATGTTTGACACCTGCCTCTTTTCTTTGCAGCCATATTGTCTCCTTTTTTTTTTTTTGGGGGGGGGGGGAAGGGGTCTTAGCTCAATGCTCTTTTTGCAGATGGATCTGAAGTTAATCTGTCCACACTCTGAATGGGATGGACGCAAAGTTGGTCTGAGGTGACAGCAGGGTTTATAAAACTCAGTTGTTAGTCAGAGGTGGCTCACATCTGATCAGCTTGGGGTGTGGGCAGCTACAAGCTCATGTTTGTTTGCAAAAGGGCAGATGAATCCCAAATCTATGTAAGAAACTTTTTCTTTTCATTGGGACTCTTCTCAAAAGCCCCTACTTTCAAAGAATTACATTATCTTGCAGTTTATCTGCAAAATTTTGGCATAGACAACTGAATAATTCTGATAAAGGTTAAAATTGGATACTTTCCATCCAAAATTGGATGTTTTCTCCATTCACCTATGGAGTTTTCCAGTCTTTGTGGCTATAATCTCAGACCCAAACTGAGATATCTGACAGGCCTGTGTATCATAGCTTAAAAAAATCACTGTTGGACAGTGTTCTTTCCCTGAGACACTCCAGATGATTTTTAAGTGCTTTATATACTACCAAAAAAAAATTTTTTTGCTGCTGTCAAGAATTTCACCTAAAGACCTACAGGAAAATTTTCAGAATTGTAATTTAGATAGTTCAAGGTCATGGGAGTATTTAAGATGTCATTTGATGAAGTTCTTATGCCTCATTAGAATTCAGCAAAAATGGTATTTGTTGAAATATTCACATGCCAGGAAACATAATGTTTATGGAGTCTGGACAGCAATGTTAAGAGAAAATTATTATTTGGAATTAAAATAGTTTTATTTATTTGTTAAATTGCTGCTGTTGCTATTAGGCCCAAATACATATTAAACTATTCATCTAGCAGCATGAATAAACAGACGGTTTTTGAAAGTTACATTATTTTCTTGAGTCCTTGTAATTTTCTGGCTATTGGGAAATTTCCTAAAATAAAATAAAATAAAGTAATAAAACAAAATAATAAGGAAAATAATTGATATCTCTTTCCAGGATATGGAATATAAAATTACTTACATTATTAATAATTTTTGCTGCCTAAAATAACAAAATATAACATTGTTAAGTTTTGGAAGTGTCTCATCAGTGAGGAAATCAAGGAGAAGGARACAGTTTTTTGTGCTTGGAAAGGAAAAGAAGAACTATCTTGGGTGGGGAGGAGATAGTGAAAGTAGAGGATAGGAAGAAGTGGAAGAAAATCTGGTGGGTTTGTTTTATTTTTGTCTTTAGATAAGTAAAATATATGTTTTACTGAAATGTCTTATGGAGCATCTGAACAAACTAGGCTGGCTTAGAAGAGCAAGAGAGAAAGAAAGGGTCTATACTGATGGGAAAAAAATATCAAGAGCTTACCAATAATTTATTACAGAATAAATAAACCATAGAATATTGACTATCGGTAGAACATACAACAAGCAGATCCATAGATAGCTTCATAACCTGGGTTGTCACATCTCTGGTTTTTGTTTTCTCTGTTCAGTAGAGTCCAGCTATGATATAACGTTTAGCTGTGCCAAAGGATTATAACAATGTTTACCTGAAATTAAATAAAACAGAACATAGGGATAGAGGGTGAAACTAATCACATCATGCTATGGAGGAAGCAAGAGAAGTATTCAGTTCAAATGTAGAAATAGGAGACGAGTCAAAGAACTCGAAACACAGGAGTGTAGTTTCCTCCGGCAAAAGATTCAGGCAGGGCTTTGGCACTAGTTCRGGTCTTTCATTGAGCAGTGTTGCTAGCAGAGAAAATATGTGTGAAACAAAGGAGAGGTGAGACCAGGTGGATGGGCTTGAGGTTGTACCACGTGCCACTGATTATAGCAATGTGGTGGGACACTGCTACACTTGGGTCATAATCTCATGTTATCCACTGAGTGACCCTGGAAAATCATGCCCTCTCTAATCTCAGTCAACAGAGATAAAAGTTCTGGCTTGCTTTCTAAAGTGTCTCAGGGTTGCCTGATGAGAACTGTAGAGGCATGAACTTAGTAGACATTAAGAAGACAGGAGATCAGAGATACTGTAGTGTCTGTGGAGGGTTTTTTTTTTCAGTAAAGGAGCTTGTTAAAAGGGATCTGAAATATGTGCTGCTGTGGAAAGCAGAATGTGGCAGGGGCTGTTTGGAAATGATGAGAACCTGCCCCCATTGTGTGCCCTGGATTAGAGGATGGCACCACTGAGCAACCATCATCAGAGATTCCAACCAAGCAGCAGCTCGCCTGCACAATGTGAGATACAGAGTAGGAAAGAGCAGGATAAAGAGAGAAGGGAAAGTCAAGAAGAAAAGTAATGTCCAGGTAATAACTAATGAAGGTTAATGGGAAAGCTACTATGGGAGCTTAGGTGAAGAATAATTTCTCCTTAGTTTGAAGTACTTAGCTGATGAAAACTACCCRTCTGCTTGGTCAAAAAACAAAACAAAACAAAAAAAAACAGAACAGTGGGATAGAAAGAAGGCAATGATAATATCACAGGACACGTATAGCTGACTATTATTCTCAAGTCAGTTTAGTCATAGTCTCTTTTGGTAAATCTTGACTAGCTGACTTTTCCTGGAAGTGACTCAATTAGTTGAACTGCAATGCTTAAACACAGAGAAAATTCAGAGGAACAGACACCTCACTGTGCTAAGAAAAAGCAGCAAGGTCAAATAAATGCTTGACATGTGTGAGAAGCCAGATTTGATCTCTCCCTTTCTTTCAAGAGAAAATAGGAGCAAGTCTCAGGATTTGGCCATAATCACTTCATATTGTTAATATATTCCTTTATTTTTGAAGAAAAAAAGGGGTTTTTTAATAGCTGAGTCATATGAAAAATTCACAGTCAAAAGCATGCTTCAAATTATTTTAATAAACAGACTTTTTATGCCTCTTCACACAAAAGGCAATCCGAGATCCTCGGATGAAAAAAATGCTGTCTACAGTTTGTCCAGAGAATTAMTATTATTGAAGAAACTATTTGTGTTTTATAAATACATATTTATAGGGTAATAGATGTCTCTGGTAAATAATATATAGTATGTTAATATAATTAAATTCCACCATTCATTTCTAAATTAGCTAAATATCTGTTTACCAAACAAACTTCTGAAAAGAGCTTAATCACCCATGGGCAAAAGAAAGATTAAAATAGAAACAACAGGATACATTGTGTCTTGTTGTCCAAACAAAACAAAATCCAATTTATAATCTTCCTCATTACAGGAACTGTCATTTAACGCCTGCTTAGAAAGAATGGAAAACAACCTTAGGCTCATGGTAATACAAAGGCTGAGGATCTGAACTATTATTTTCAAGGCAAATGTAAAGAAGATCTAAGCACAAATACAGCCTCTGGGATCAAACCATGAAGTACCTGAGGTCAGTGAAAAGCCCCTCACTTGCCGTTAGCTCCTTTTTGTCACAGGCTATCCAAGCAATTGTGTGTGTAGAAACGTGCAGTGTCATGGCCTACATATTAATTAATTAAAGGTTCATTATTAATTTATGAAATTAATTTTCAACACAAAGCATCAATTGTTACCCATAAAGTGAGTCAGACTGTTTTCTTGTAGACCAAGAAACAGATTTTTTTTTTCTTTTTGGGTGGAAAAGTTAGTTTGCTAAAACCATAGAGAGAAAATTGTGTGGAGAGGAGGAATATCTTTTACATTGATAACATTGGCTAGAAAACCTAGCAAGACATCCTACAGAAAGGATAACCCTGCTTAAATATGATTTTAGAACAGAGCATTAGAAGGCTGAGAGGAGATCTTATTAACGTGTACAAGTATCTGAAGGGAGGGTGTCAAGAGGATGGGACCAGACTCTTTTCAGTGGTGCCCAGTGACAGGACACGAGGCAACAGGCACAAACTGAAACACAGACAGTTCCATCTGAACATGAGGAAAAACTTTTTCACTGTGAGGGTGACAGAGCACTGGAAGAGGTTGCCCAGAGAGGTGGTGGAGTCTCCTTCTCTGGAGATATTCAAAACGCGCCTGGATGCAATCCTGTGCAATGTGCTGTAGGTGACCCTGCTTGAGCAGGGGGGTTGGACTAGATGATCTCCAGAGGTCCCTTCCAATCTCAACCATTCTGTGATTCTGTGATTCTGGAAAGTAAATTTTATTAAATAAGCAAAGTTAAGACTAGGGAGGAGGAAAGCCTGTAGTTTTAAAGCACTGATGTTTTATTATAGCATTAAGTATTACCTCTTGGGTTGCAGGAAATATGCCTAATAAAAAGTCATGCAGCCTCCAAAATAGCTGGAATAAGAAAAGCTGCAAAAATAACAGACAAATGGTTCATATCCAAGGGTTTTTTTGTTGGTTTGGGTTTTTTTCCCCCCTTTCAGGGGATAAAGGCACATATGGGAATTGTAGCCAGCACTTCACACTTCTGTTTCAGCTCTGCTGCAGACCTTCTTGTGATGTTGAGGCACTCTCTTAAGAGTGCAGTTGACAAGTATTTCTTTGCTCAACTGTAAGAATGTTTGCAGAACTAGTCATTTTTAGCAATACTGTGCAAATAAAAAAAAAACCTACAAGTTTGTTGTGTTTTGTTTGAAGCAAATGTGGGGGGCTTTTTGAAATGCATAGAAAACACTGAAAATATCTTTTCAAAAACGGTTTTCAAAATAGAGGTTTTCTATCTTTGGTTGCAAGAGAATTGCTAATAATTTGGCAGATATTTCAACAAAACTAAAACAAAGAAAAAAATCTTTGAGAGATTCTTGCTGAACTTTAGGAGGAACTGCCAATGTGTTAAAGAAAGATCACCACCCCCTCACCCTTGAGGATCTTGAGCCATAGATATAATCATGTTGGGCAGCATGCCATGAAACACAGAAAATATAAGCCTTGCCTTAGTAAATTTACAATCTAAGACAAGAGACCACAAGTTATCAACAWCTTCTGTGTCTTATTTGTGGGGAGGAAAGCCGGTCGGGGTGGTGTTATGGATCCTGGGGCTGGGCTGGGGTACCCTCGCTTCTGTCTTCTCCAGCCTCCCTCAGTTGCTCCTCTGCTCTTATAATCGAGCTGCTCCCTTATAGCTGAAGTCACCACGCCAACACTATTGCCCATATCATTTGCACAGTGGCATTCCTCTGACCATTTCTTAAAACTGACCAGCTCATTAAAAATCCAATCCACCAGAGAGCAGTACCTCAGGATATAATCCTACTTCAAGATTACCTGTGTTCCTACAGTAGCGTTAAAATGCTGCTGGGGCTTTTGGCCCACTGCGGTGGCTGTTTGATCTGGTCCGGTCATTCTGCTTGAACGCTCATGGAGCGATAGCCACAGTCCTCCACCCTGGAGCTCCAACCGCACCCTCCTTCTGCGCATGTCAGATTTCAGCCTTCAGGGGAAGGCTGATGGATATTCTAACTATACTGGTGGATAGTCTAACATGACTGGCCTCTACAAATAGGAATGCATTTTTAAACTGTTAGTAGTGTAACTATTAATAGTTAAAATATTAAAACTTTTAGGATTAATTGGATCACAGGAGTAGACTACGTACAAATCTGTTTTAAGTTTGGGCTTAGTGCGTTCTTCATTACCAGGAGTGAATTCTGGCTTAAGCTTGGATTATTATATGCTGGAAGTTACCATGAGGAAACTGCCACTTTGGCTCTCTAGGGCACTAGACTGTTGGCTTACAATATTGTTAGTAGCTTTGTTTTTGATTTTGTTTTGTCAGAAGGCATTTCAAACACATTATGACTCTATGAGAGGACAGTAGGAAAAAAATCCAAAATATGAAGCCTAAAATGCCTTTCAGTGATGTGAAAGTACTTTTCTAAAGGAGATTTTTTAATTTCTTTCTTCAAAGGCTCCATAATGTGCTTCTCCCTGCCTGTGCTCTGCTGATCTTTAATTGCCTGACTCCCTCACCTTTCACTGTTTTTAGATGTCTATCTTACCTACCATTAATCCTTACCTGCTCCTTATCCCTCCACATGCCAGAAGAAAGCCATGTCCTTTGCCTTTTTGACTAACATTGTATTAGCTACCCTGTTGTTCTTTGTTTCTGACTCTCTTGACCAAGGGGCCAGGCTCTGTCTTGTCACATAACATTTTTGCCTATAAACACTAAATAAATAAAGTAATCGGTAAATAGGGGAGTAAGTTAACTAATGCATATTAGTGATGAAAGACATACTCCAGCTATTTTGGAGGTTTCATGACTTTTTATTAGATTAACTTTGCAGACTTGGGTCTGTTTTTTTTTTTCAAAAATACTTTTCCTAATTGTTACACACTCTCAAAGTAATACATTCAAAGAAAAAACAGCTCCTGAAAGCTCTTTTGCAATGTGATTGAAATGTACTTTCGCTCATTAACACATTTTGCCTTGTGAGTGAACAAAATGTTTGATACAGTTTTGTGTCTTGTTGACATATCTTGCTTGATTTTAATGCTTGCTATCTAATTCATTTTATACTTTGTTTCTTTGCTTTTGCAAAAGATAGATTAAAAAGTAATCAAATATAAAGTGGAAATTTACTTCAACCTGATCTACTACATCCAAAGAGAAAATAGCCAGTTATTAATGGCCAACAAAATCAATCAGACTGCCTGAGGTGCAAAGTATTACAATGACAGGATACAGTTCTTGGCAATTAGGTCGTGCCCATCTTCTGGCTGAGAGCGCAGCTAACAGAGGCAGCAAACAGACACAGCAGTTTGCGCATCAGTGTTTGGGCTCTGACTAGAACTTGAGGATCTTGTTGGAAGTTGTGGGCTTCCTGAGGACCCCCGAGGAACTAGAAGGTGATTGCTGTGAACAGGAAAGGGGAAGCTAGGCAAGGACAACTGCAGGAGGCCTTGACTTCTCCTGGGAAAAGCTCCTGGGAGAAGCTCTAGCTAGGAGTGGCTGCTGCTAACGAGCTCTCTTGGTTGCCCCTGGCCAGAGGGAGTTGGGGCCTTTGATCCCGGTGGCCCTTGATTAGGGCGGGTCAAGCACCCTCTTAGGCAGTGCTAGGGAGAGGCCTATATAAGAGCTAGGCCTAGAGCGCAGCTCCCAGAGCACAGCCAACAGAGGCAGCGAACAGACGTAGCAGTTTGCACAGAAGGGCGCGCAAAGGGACGCGCGAAGGGACCTTCGTTTCTGTTCCCTGTGGTGTACGCTTCCTCAAGTATGGTCGTGACACGCCGCACAGCGCGTTCCCCAGTGGCTGTTGGAGTTGCTGTGTCAGAGGCTGCGACCCAGACCGACCCTCTGACAGTAGATGCAGCTCTCCAGGTGTCAGGCTGCAGGGAGTGCTTGGGGCCTCTCCGGGAGGCCTGGGCTGGCAGCCAGCTCTCCTGCAGGAGGTGTGCTGCTGTTGACAAGTTGTGTCATCAGGTAAGGGAGTTACAGGAGGAGGTCAGTAGGCTGCGCAGCATCTGAGAAGCAGAGCAAGAGATAGTCAGGGTATTCTCGGAGACTGTGCAGCTTCGGGAGTCCCAACCCCCTGCAGCAGTGGAGTTGCCAGAGGGCTCTGTGCTGTGTGAAATGGTACATCATAACATCATAGAAGAAGACTGGAAACTGGTCACTGCTCATGGGAGGAGAAAGGCTCCTACTCCTCCTGAAGACCTGAAGCTGAAGAACAGGTTCAGTGCCCTCCAGGATGAGGAGGAGATTGGCATGGCTGCCAGGGAAGTACCTGGGACAACAGACCCTGTGCCCTGCTGGAACGCCCGGAAAAAGCGGCGGGTGATTGTTGTGGGGGACTCCCTGCTACAGGGGACGGAGGCATCTAACTGCCAACCTGACCTCTTGTCTAGAGAGGTTTGTGGCCTGCCGGGGGCTCATGTGAGAGATGTCATGCAAAGACTGCCAAGGCTCGTCCATTCTTCGGACTATTACCCACTGCTGCTCTTCCATGTGGGCGCCAATGACACCAAGAGCAAACTGGAGACCATCAAGCAGGATTTCAGAGCTCTGGGGATGGTGGTCAAGGGGCTGGGAGCCAGGTCATCTTCTCCTCAATCCTGCCAGTGAGGGGGATGGATGAGAGGAGGAGGAGAYGGACYTTCCARGTTAACRACTGGCTGYGCCGCTGGTGTTGGCAACAGGGTTTTGGTTTCTATGACCATGGGACCCTGTTTGAAGATCAACAACTGATGGCAAGAGATGGGATCCACCTCACGAAGCAGGGCACGCGGGTCTTTGCCAACAGGTTGGCCAACCTAGTAAGGAGGCCTTTGAACTAGGAAAGATGAGGGAAGGGGAGAGTTATAGTGCCAGGGTAGTTGGCAAAAGACAGCTCAAGTCAGGACGCCTCCAGCAGGTGAATGCAGCCAGGGAAGTGCGCATGGGATGTGGCTATGGAGGATCCTCTTGTACCCCTCCTGGGAAACCTGCACGCTCAATCACCTCCCTGAAATGCCTGTACACCA